>NW_024466044.1:0-228748 GCF_017591425.1 Ochotona curzoniae
CTGAGTGTGTGGTGAATGGCAATATTCGAATTGGCCAGCAGGGGTCTTCCAGTGCCAAAACGACTCCACTTGGCTCATTCACTTCACATACCATCAGCTTGTCGAGCAGATCTAGAGGGAAACCCTGTTTGGTCACTTCTTGTCCAATGTCCATGGAGCCCAGGATGATGCAATCAAGCATGTTGAGCACCCACACAAAACAAGGATGCAGATCCTCAGTCCAGGCGCTAACAACTCCACATCCAGAGACAAGTTCAGCGCCCAAGCCATTTTCAGCTACCATGCAACATGATGGCTCTGGCAGCACATATGCCTGAAAGTGTATGTGCTGCCTGGGGAACTGAGTGTGTGGGTGAATGGCAATATTCGAATTGGCCAGCAGGGTCTTCCAGTGCCAAAACGACTCCACTTGGCTCATTCACTTCACATACCATCAGCTTGTCGAGCAGATCTAGAGGGAAACCCTGTTTGGTCACTTCTTGTCCAATGTCCATGGAGCCCAGGATGATGCAATCAAGCATGTTGAGCACCCACACAAAACAAGGATGCAGATCCTCAGTCCAGGCGCTAACAACTCCACATCCAGAGACAAGTTCAGCGCCCAAGCCATTTTCAGCTACCATGCAACATGATGGCTCTGGCAGCACATATGCCTGAAAGTGTATGTGATGCCTGGGGAACTGAGTGTGTGGGTGAATGGCAATATTCGAATTGGCCAGCAGGGGTCTTCCAGTGCCAAAACCACTCCACTTGGCTCATTCACTTCACATACCATCAGCTTGTCGAGCAGATCTAGAGGGAAACCCTGTTTGGTCACTTCTTGTCCAATGTCCATGGAGCCCAGGATGATGCAATCAAGCATGTTGAGCACCCACACAAAACAAGGATGCAGATCCTCAGTCCAGGCGCTAACAACTCCACATCCAGAGACAAGTTCAGCGCCCAAGCCATTTTCAGCTACCATGCAACATGATGGCTCTGGCAGCACATATGCCTGAAAGTGTATGTGATGCCTGGGGAACTGAGTGTGTGGGTGAATGGCAATATTCGAATTGGCCAGCAGGGGTCTTCCAGTGCCAAAACGACTCCACTTGGCTCATTCACTTCACATACCATCAGCTTGTGGAGCAGATCTAGAGGGAAACCCTGTTTGGTCACTTCTTGTCCAATGTCCATGGAGCCCAGGATGATGCAATCAAGCATGTTGAGCACCCACACAAAACAAGGATGCAGATCCTCAGTCCAGGCGCTAACAACTCCACATCCAGAGACAAGTTCAGCGCCCAAGCCATTTTCAGCTACCATGGAACACGATGGCTCTGGCAGCACATATGCCTGAAAGTGTATGTGATGCCTGGGGAACTGAGTGTGTGGGTGAATGGCAATATTCGAATTGGCCAGCAGGGGTCTTCCAGTGCCAAAACGACTCCACTTGGCTCATTCACTTCACATACCATCAGCTTGTCGAGCAGATCTAGAGGGAAACCCTGTTTGGTCACTTCTTGTCCAATGTCCATGGAGCCCAGGATGATGCAATCAAGCATGTTGAGCACCCACACAAAACAAGGATGCAGATCCTCAGTCCAGGCGCTAACAACTCCACATCCAGAGACAAGTTCAGCGCCCAAGCCATTTTCAGCTACCATGCAACATGATGGCTCTGGCAGCACATATGCCTGAAAGTGTATGTGATGCCTGGGGAACTGAGTGTGTGGGTGAATGGCAATATTCGAATTGGCCAGCAGGGTCTTCCAGTGCCAAAACGACTCCACTTGGCTCATTCACTTCACATACCATCAGCTTGTCGAGCAGATCTAGAGGGAAACCCTGTTTGGTCACTTCTTGTCCAATGTCCATGGAGCCCAGGATGATGCAATCAAGCATGTTGAGCACCCACACAAAACAAGGATGCAGATCCTCAGTCCAGGCGCTAACAACTCCACATCCAGAGACAAGTTCAGCGCCCAAGCCATTTTCAGCTACCATGCAACATGATGGCTCTGGCAGCACATATGCCTGAAAGTGTATGTGATGCCTGGGGAACTGAGTGTGTTGGTGAATGGCAATATTCGAATTGGCCAGCAGGGGTCTTCCAGTGCCAAAACGACTCCACTTGGCTCATTCACTTCACATACCATCAGCTTGTCGAGCAGATCTAGAGGGAAACCCTGTTTGGTCACTTCTTGTCCAATGTCCATGGAGCCCAGGATGATGCAATCAAGCATGTTGAGCACCCACACAAAACAAGGATGCAGATCCTCAGTCCAGGCGCTAACAACTCCACATCCAGAGACAAGTTCAGCGCCCAAGCCATTTTCAGCTACCATGCAACATGATGGCTCTGGCAGCACATATGCCTGAAAGTGTATGTGATCCCTGGGGAACTGAGTGTGTGGGTGAATGGCAATATTCGAATTGGCCAGCAGGGTCTTCCAGTGCCAAAACGACTCCACTTGGCTCATTCACTTCACATACCATCAGCTTGTCGAGCAGATCTAGAGGGAAACCCTGTTTGGTCACTTCTTGTCCAATGTCCATGGAGCCCAGGATGATGCAATCAAGCATGTTGAGCACCCACACAAAACAAGGATGCAGATCCTCAGTCCAGGCGCTAACAACTCCACATCCAGAGACAAGTTCAGCGCCCAAGCCATTTTCAGCTACCATGCAAAACGACGGCTCTGGCAGCACATATGCCTGAAAGTGTATGTGATGCCTGGGGAACTGAGTGTGTGGGTGAATGGCAATATTCGAATTGGCCAGCAGGGGTCTTCCAGTGCCAAAACGACTCCACTTGGCTCATTCACTTCACATACCATCAGCTTGTCGAGCAGATCTAGAGGGAAACCCTGTTTGGTCACTTCTTGTCCAATGTCCATGGAGCCCAGGATGATGCAATCAAGCATGTTGAGCACCCACACAAAACAAGGATGCAGATCCTCAGTCCAGGCGCTAACAACTCCACATCCAGAGACAAGTTCAGCGCCCAAGCCATTTTCAGCTACCATGCAACATGATGGCTCTGGCAGCACATATGCCTGAAAGTGTATGTGATGCCTGGGGAACTGAGTGTGTTGGTGAATGGCAATATTCGAATTGGCCAGCAGGGGTCTTCCAGTGCCAAAACCGACTCCACTTGGCTCATTCACTTCACATACCATCAGCTTGTCGAGCAGATCTAGAGGGAAACCCTGTTTGGTCACTTCTTGTCCAATGTCCATGGAGCCCAGGATGATGCAATCAAGCATGTTGAGCACCCACACAAAACAAGGATGCAGATCCTCAGTCCAGGCGCTAACAACTCCACATCCAGAGACAAGTTCAGCGCCCAAGCCATTTTCAGCTACCATGCAACATGATGGCTCTGGCAGCACATATGCCTGAAAGTGTATGTGATGCCTGGGGAACTGAGTGTGTGGGTGAATGGCAATATTCGAATTGGCCAGCAGGGGTCTTCCAGTGCCAAAACGACTCCACTTGGCTCATTCACTTCACATACCATCAGCTTGTCGAGCAGATCTAGAGGGAAACCCTGTTTGGTCACTTCTTGTCCAATGTCCATGGAGCCCAGGATGATGCAATCAAGCATGTTGAGCACCCACACAAAACAAGGATGCAGATCCTCAGTCCAGGCGCTAACAACTCCACATCCAGAGACAAGTTCAGCGCCCAAGCCATTTTCAGCTACCATGCAACATGATGGCTCTGGCAGCACATATGCCTGAAAGTGTATGTGATGCCTGGGGAACTGAGTGTGTTGGTGAATGGCAATATTCGAATTGGCCAGCAGGGTCTTCCAGTGCCAAAACGACTCCACTTGGCTCATTCACTTCACATACCATCAGCTTGTCGAGCAGATCTAGAGGGAAACCCTGTTTGGTCACTTCTTGTCCAATGTCCATGGAGCCCAGGATGATGCAATCAAGCATGTTGAGCACCCACACAAAACAAGGATGCAGATCCTCAGTCCAGGCGCTAACAACTCCACATCCAGAGACAAGTTCAGCGCCCAAGCCATTTTCAGCTACCATGCAACATGATGGCTCTGGCAGCACATATGCCTGAAAGTGTATGTGATGCCTGGGGAACTGAGTGTGTGGGTGAATGGCAATATTCGAATTGGCCAGCAGGGGTCTTCCAGTGCCAAAACGACTCCACTTGGCTCATTCACTTCACATACCATCAGCTTGTCGAGCAGATCTAGAGGGAAACCCTGTTTGGTCACTTCTTGTCCAATGTCCATGGAGCCCAGGATGATGCAATCAAGCATGTTGAGCACCCACACAAAACAAGGATGCAGATCCTCAGTCCAGGCGCTAACAACTCCACATCCAGAGACAAGTTCAGCGCCCAAGCCATTTTCAGCTACCATGCAACATGATGGCTCTGGCAGCACATATGCCTGAAAGTGTATGTGATGCCTGGGGAACTGAGTGTGTTGGTGAATGGCAATATTCGAATTGGCCAGCAGGGGTCTTCCAGTGCCAAAACGACTCCACTTGGCTCATTCACTTCACATACCATCAGCTTGTCGAGCAGATCAAGAGGGAAACCCTGTTTGGTCACTTCTTGTCCAATGTCCATGGAGCCCAGGATGATGCAATCAAGCATGTTGAGCACCCACACAAAACAAGGATGCAGATCCTCAGTCCAGGCGCTAACAACTCCACATCCAGAGACAAGTTCAGCGCCCAAGCCATTTTCAGCTACCATGCAACATGATGGCTCTGGCAGCACATATGCCTGAAAGTGTATGTGATCCCTGGGGAACTGAGTGTGTTGGTGAATGGCAATATTCGAATTGGCCAGCAGGGGTCTTCCAGTGCCAAAACGACTCCACTTGGCTCATTCACTTCACATACCATCAGCTTGTCGAGCAGATCTAGAGGGAAACCCTGTTTGGTCACTTCTTGTCCAATGTCCATGGAGCCCAGGATGATGCAATCAAGCATGTTGAGCACCCACACAAAACAAGGATGCAGATCCTCAGTCCAGGCGCTAACAACTCCACATCCAGAGACAAGTTCAGCGCCCAAGCCATT
This sequence comes from Ochotona curzoniae, assembly GCF_017591425.1. Taxonomy (NCBI): domain Eukaryota; kingdom Metazoa; phylum Chordata; class Mammalia; order Lagomorpha; family Ochotonidae; genus Ochotona; species Ochotona curzoniae. The sequence continues at coordinate 5,043 of NW_024466044.1, forward strand.
TTCAGCTACCATGCAACATGATGGCTCTGGCAGCACATATGCCTGAAAGTGTATGTGATGCCTGGGGAACTGAGTGTGTTGGTGAATGGCAATATTCGAATTGGCCAGCAGGGTCTTCCAGTGCCAAAACGACTCCACTTGGCTCATTCACTTCACATACCATCAGCTTGTCGAGCAGATCTAGAGGGAAACCCTGTTTGGTCACTTCTTGTCCAATGTCCATGGAGCCCAGGATGATGCAATCAAGCATGTTGAGCACCCACACAAAACAAGGATGCAGATCCTCAGTCCAGGCGCTAACAACTCCACATCCAGAGACAAGTTCAGCGCCCAAGCCATTTTCAGCTACCATGCAACATGATGGCTCTGGCAGCACATATGCCTGAAAGTGTATGTGATGCCTGGGGAACTGAGTGTGTGGGTGAATGGCAATATTCGAATTGGCCAGCAGGGGTCTTCCAGTGCCAAAACGACTCCACTTGGCTCATTCACTTCACATACCATCAGCTTGTGGAGCAGATCTAGAGGGAAACCCTGTTTGGTCACTTCTTGTCCAATGTCCATGGAGCCCAGGATGATGCAATCAAGCATGTTGAGCACCCACACAAAACAAGGATGCAGATCCTCAGTCCAGGCGCTAACAACTCCACATCCAGAGACAAGTTCAGCGCCCAAGCCATTTTCAGCTACCATGGAAAACAACGGCTCTGGCAGCACATATGCCTGAAAGTGTATGTGATGCCTGGGGAACTGAGTGTGTTGGTGAATGGCAATATTCGAATTGGCCAGCAGGGGTCTTCCAGTGCCAAAACGACTCCACTTGGCTCATTCACTTCACATACCATCAGCTTGTGGAGCAGATCTAGAGGGAAACCCTGTTTGGTCACTTCTTGTCCAATGTCCATGGAGCCCAGGATGATGCAATCAAGCATGTTGAGCACCCACACAAAACAAGGATGCAGATCCTCAGTCCAGGCGCTAACAACTCCACATCCAGAGACAAGTTCAGCGCCCAAGCCATTTTCAGCTACCATGCAACATGATGGCTCTGGCAGCACATATGCCTGAAAGTGTATGTGATGCCTGGGGAACTGAGTGTGTTGGTGAATGGCAATATTCGAATTGGCCAGCAGGGGTCTTCCAGTGCCAAAACGACTCCACTTGGCTCATTCACTTCACATACCATCAGCTTGTGGAGCAGATCTAGAGGGAAACCCTGTTTGGTCACTTCTTGTCCAATGTCCATGGAGCCCAGGATGATGCAATCAAGCATGTTGAGCACCCACACAAAACAAGGATGCAGATCCTCAGTCCAGGCGCTAACAACTCCACATCCAGAGACAAGTTCAGCGCCCAAGCCATTTTCAGCTACCATGCAACATGATGGCTCTGGCAGCACATATGCCTGAAAGTGTATGTGATGCCTGGGGAACTGAGTGTGTTGGTGAATGGCAATATTCGAATTGGCCAGCACGGGTCTTCCAGTGCCAAAACGACTCCACTTGGCTCATTCACTTCACATACCATCAGCTTGTCGAGCAGATCTAGAGGGAAACCCTGTTTGGTCACTTCTTGTCCAATGTCCATGGAGCCCAGGATGATGCAATCAAGCATGTTGAGCACCCACACAAAACAAGGATGCAGATCCTCAGTCCAGGCGCTAACAACTCCACATCCAGAGACAAGTTCAGCGCCCAAGCCATTTTCAGCTACCATGGAAAACGACGGCTCTGGCAGCACATATGCCTGAAAGTGTATGTGATGCCTGGGGAACTGAGTGTGTTGGTGAATGGCAATATTCGAATTGGCCAGCAGGGGTCTTCCAGTGCCAAAACGACTCCACTTGGCTCATTCACTTCACATACCATCAGCTTGTGGAGCAGATCTAGAGGGAAACCCTGTTTGGTCACTTCTTGTCCAATGTCCATGGAGCCCAGGATGATGCAATCAAGCATGTTGAGCACCCACACAAAACAAGGATGCAGATCCTCAGTCCAGGCGCTAACAACTCCACATCCAGAGACAAGTTCAGCGCCCAAGCCATTTTCAGCTACCATGCAACATGATGGCTCTGGCAGCACATATGCCTGAAAGTGTATGTGATGCCTGGGGAACTGAGTGTGTTGGTGAATGGCAATATTCGAATTGGCCAGCAGGGTCTTCCAGTGCCAAAACGACTCCACTTGGCTCATTCACTTCACATACCATCAGCTTGTGGAGCAGATCTAGAGGGAAACCCTGTTTGGTCACTTCTTGTCCAATGTCCATGGAGCCCAGGATGATGCAATCAAGCATGTTGAGCACCCACACAAAACAAGGATGCAGATCCTCAGTCCAGGCGCTAACAACTCCACATCCAGAGACAAGTTCAGCGCCCAAGCCATTTTCAGCTACCATGCAACATGATGGCTCTGGCAGCACATATGCCTGAAAGTGTATGTGATGCCTGGGGAACTGAGTGTGTTGGTGAATGGCAATATTCGAATTGGCCAGCAGGGGTCTTCCAGTGCCAAAACGACTCCACTTGGCTCATTCACTTCACATACCATCAGCTTGTGGAGCAGATCTAGAGGGAAACCCTGTTTGGTCACTTCTTGTCCAATGTCCATGGAGCCCAGGATGATGCAATCAAGCATGTTGAGCACCCACACAAAACAAGGATGCAGATCCTCAGTCCAGGCGCTAACAACTCCACATCCAGAGACAAGTTCAGCGCCCAAGCCATTTTCAGCTACCATGGAAAAAGACGGCTCTGGCAGCACATATGCCTGAAAGTGTATGTGATGCCTGGGGAACTGAGTGTGTTGGTGAATGGCAATATTCGAATTGGCCAGCAGGGGTCTTCCAGTGCCAAAACGACTCCACTTGGCTCATTCACTTCACATACCATCAGCTTGTCGAGCAGATCTAGAGGGAAACCCTGTTTGGTCACTTCTTGTCCAATGTCCATGGAGCCCAGGATGATGCAATCAAGCATGTTGAGCACCCACACAAAACAAGGATGCAGATCCTCAGTCCAGGCGCTAACAACTCCACATCCAGAGACAAGTTCAGCGCCCAAGCCATTTTCAGCTACCATGCAAAATGATGGCTCTGGCAGCACATATGCCTGAAAGTGTATGTGATGCCTGGGGAACTGAGTGTGTTGGTGAATGGCAATATTCGAATTGGCCAGCAGGGGTCTTCCAGTGCCAAAACGACTCCACTTGGCTCATTCACTTCACATACCATCAGCTTGTCGAGCAGATCTAGAGGGAAACCCTGTTTGGTCACTTCTTGTCCAATGTCCATGGAGCCCAGGATGATGCAATCAAGCATGTTGAGCACCCACACAAAACAAGGATGCAGATCCTCAGTCCAGGCGCTAACAACTCCACATCCAGAGACAAGTTCAGCGCCCAAGCCATTTTCAGCTACCATGGAAAACAACGGCTCTGGCAGCACATATGCCTGAAAGTGTATGTGATGCCTGGGGAACTGAGTGTGTTGGTGAATGGCAATATTCGAATTGCCAGCAGGGGTCTTCCAGTGCCAAAACGACTCCACTTGGCTCATTCACTTCACATACCATCAGCTTGTGGAGCAGATCTAGAGGGAAACCCTGTTTGGTCACTTCTTGTCCAATGTCCATGGAGCCCAGGATGATGCAATCAAGCATGTTGAGCACCCACACAAAACAAGGATGCAGATCCTCAGTCCAGGCGCTAACAACTCCACATCCAGAGACAAGTTCAGCGCCCAAGCCATTTTCAGCTACCATGCAACATGATGGCTCTGGCAGCACATATGCCTGAAAGTGTATGTGATGCCTGGGGAACTGAGTGTGTTGGTGAATGGCAATATTCGAATTGGCCAGCAGGGGTCTTCCAGTGCCAAAACGACTCCACTTGGCTCATTCACTTCACATACCATCAGCTTGTCGAGCAGATCTAGAGGGAAACCCTGTTTGGTCACTTCTTGTCCAATGTCCATGGAGCCCAGGATGATGCAATCAAGCATGTTGAGCACCCACACAAAACAAGGATGCAGATCCTCAGTCCAGGCGCTAACAACTCCACATCCAGAGACAAGTTCAGCGCCCAAGCCATTTTCAGCTACCATGCAACATGATGGCTCTGGCAGCACATATGCCTGAAAGTGTATGTGATGCCTGGGGAACTGAGTGTGTTGGTGAATGGCAATATTCGAATTGGCCAGCAGGGGTCTTCCAGTGCCAAAACGACTCCACTTGGCTCATTCACTTCACATACCATCAGCTTGTGGAGCAGATCTAGAGGGAAACCCTGTTTGGTCACTTCTTGTCCAATGTCCATGGAGCCCAGGATGATGCAATCAAGCATGTTGAGCACCCACACAAAACAAGGATGCAGATCCTCAGTCCAGGCGCTAACAACTCCACATCCAGAGACAAGTTCAGCGCCCAAGCCATTTTCAGCTACCATGGAAACATGACGGCTCTGGCAGCACATATGCCTGAAAGTGTATGTGATGCCTGGGGAACTGAGTGTGTTGGTGAATGGCAATATTCGAATTGGCCAGCAGGGGTCTTCCAGTGCCGAAACGACTCCACTTGGCTCATTCACTTCACATACCATCAGCTTGTCGAGCAGATCTAGAGGGAAACCCTGTTTGGTCACTTCTTGTCCAATGTCCATGGAGCCCAGGATGATGCAATCAAGCATGTTGAGCACCCACACAAAACAAGGATGCAGATCCTCAGTCCAGGCGCTAACAACTCCACATCCAGAGACAAGTTCAGCGCCCAAGCCATTTTCAGCTACCATGCAAACGACGGCTCTGGCAGCACATATGCCTGAAAGTGTATGTGATGCCTGGGGAACTGAGTGTGTTGGTGAATGGCAATATTCGAATTGGCCAGCAGGGGTCTTCCAGTGCTGAAACGACTCCACTTGGCTCATTCACTTCACATACCATCAGCTTGTCGAGCAGATCTAGAGGGAAACCCTGTTTGGTCACTTCTTGTCCAATGTCCATGGAGCCCAGGATGATGCAATCAAGCATGTTGAGCACCCACACAAAACAAGGATGCAGATCCTCAGTCCAGGCGCTAACAACTCCACATCCAGAGACAAGTTCAGCGCCCAAGCCATTTTCAGCTACCATGCAACATGATGGCTCTGGCAGCACATATGCCTGAAAGTGTATGTGATGCCTGGGGAACTGAGTGTGTTGGTGAATGGCAATATTCGAATTGGCCAGCAGGGGTCTTCCAGTGCCAAAACGACTCCACTTGGCTCATTCACTTCACATACCATCAGCTTGTCGAGCAGATCTAGAGGGAAACCCTGTTTGGTCACTTCTTGTCCAATGTCCATGGAGCCCAGGATGATGCAATCAAGCATGTTGAGCACCCACACAAAACAAGGATGCAGATCCTCAGTCCAGGCGCTAACAACTCCACATCCAGAGACAAGTTCAGCGCCCAAGCCATTTTCAGCTACCATGCAACATGATGGCTCTGGCAGCACATATGCCTGAAAGTGTATGTGATGCCTGGGGAACTGAGTGTGTTGGTGAATGGCAATATTCGAATTGGCCAGCAGGGGTCTTCCAGTGCCAAAACGACTCCACTTGGCTCATTCACTTCACATACCATCAGCTTGTGGAGCAGATCTAGAGGGAAACCCTGTTTGGTCACTTCTTGTCCAATGTCCATGGAGCCCAGGATGATGCAATCAAGCATGTTGAGCACCCACACAAAACAAGGATGCAGATCCTCAGTCCAGGCGCTAACAACTCCACATCCAGAGACAAGTTCAGCGCCCAAGCCATTTTCAGCTACCATGGAAAACGACGGCTCTGGCAGCACATATGCCTGAAAGTGTATGTGATGCCTGGGGAACTGAGTGTGTTGGTGAATGGCAATATTCGAATTGGCCAGCAGGGGTCTTCCAGTGCCAAAACCACTCCACTTGGCTCATTCACTTCACATACCATCAGCTTGTCGAGCAGATCTAGAGGGAAACCCTGTTTGGTCACTTCTTGTCCAATGTCCATGGAGCCCAGGATGATGCAATCAAGCATGTTGAGCACCCACACAAAACAAGGATGCAGATCCTCAGTCCAGGCGCTAACAACTCCACATCCAGAGACAAGTTCAGCGCCCAAGCCATTTTCAGCTACCATGCAACATGATGGCTCTGGCAGCACATATGCCTGAAAGTGTATGTGATGCCTGGGGAACTGAGTGTGTTGGTGAATGGCAATATTCGAATTGGCCAGCAGGGGTCTTCCAGTGCCAAAACCACTGCACTTGGCTCATTCACTTCACATACCATCAGCTTGTCGAGCAGATCTAGAGGGAAACCCTGTTTGGTCACTTCTTGTCCAATGTCCATGGAGCCCAGGATGATGCAATCAAGCATGTTGAGCACCCACACAAAACAAGGATGCAGATCCTCAGTCCAGGCGCTAACAACTCCACATCCAGAGACAAGTTCAGCGCCCAAGCCATTTTCAGCTACCATGCAACATGATGGCTCTGGCAGCACATATGCCTGAAAGTGTATGTGATGCCTGGGGAACTGAGTGTGTTGGTGAATGGCAATATTCGAATTGGCCAGCAGGGGTCTTCCAGTGCCAAAACGACTCCACTTGGCTCATTCACTTCACATACCATCAGCTTGTCGAGCAGATCTAGAGGGAAACCCTGTTTGGTCACTTCTTGTCCAATGTCCATGGAGCCCAGGATGATGCAATCAAGCATGTTGAGCACCCACACAAAACAAGGATGCAGATCCTCAGTCCAGGCGCTAACAACTCCACATCCAGAGACAAGTTCAGCGCCCAAGCCATTTTCAGCTACCATGCAACATGATGGCTCTGGCAGCACATATGCCTGAAAGTGTATGTGATGCCTGGGGAACTGAGTGTGTTGGTGAATGGCAATATTCGAATTGGCCAGCAGGGGTCTTCCAGTGCCAAAACGACTCCACTTGGCTCATTCACATCACATACCATCAGCTTGTCGAGCAGGTCTAGAGGGAAACCCTGTTTGGTCACTTCTTGTCCAATGTCCATGGAGCCCAGGATGATGCAATCAAGCATGTTGAGCACCCACACAAAACAAGGATGCAGATCCTCAGTCCAGGCGCTAACAACTCCACATCCAGAGACAAGTTCAGCGCCCAAGCCATTTTCAGCTACCATGCAACATGATGGCTCTGGCAGCACATATGCCTGAAAGTGTATGTGATGCCTGGGGAACTGAGTGTGTTGGTGAATGGCAATATTCGAATTGGCCAGCAGGGGTCTTCCAGTGCCAAAACGACTCCACTTGGCTCATTCACTTCACATACCATCAGCTTGTCGAGCAGATCTAGAGGGAAACCCTGTTTGGTCACTTCTTGTCCAATGTCCATGGAGCCCAGGATGATGCAATCAAGCATGTTGAGCACCCACACAAAACAAGGATGCAGATCCTCAGTCCAGGCGCTAACAACTCCACATCCAGAGACAAGTTCAGCGCCCAAGCCATTTTCAGCTACCATGCAACATGATGGCTCTGGCAGCACATATGCCTGAAAGTGTATGTGATGCCTGGGGAACTGAGTGTGTTGGTGAATGGCAATATTCGAATTGGCCAGCAGGGGTCTTCCAGTGCCAAAACGACTCCACTTGGCTCATTCACTTCACATACCATCAGCTTGTCGAGCAGATCTAGAGGGAAACCCTGTTTGGTCACTTCTTGTCCAATGTCCATGGAGCCCAGGATGATGCAATCAAGCATGTTGAGCACCCACACAAAACAAGGATGCAGATCCTCAGTCCAGGCGCTAACAACTCCACATCCAGAGACAAGTTCAGCGCCCAAGCCATTTTCAGCTACCATGCAACATGATGGCTCTGGCAGCACATATGCCTGAAAGTGTATGTGATGCCTGGGGAACTGAGTGTGTGGGTGAATGGCAATATTCGAATTGGCCAGCAGGGGTCTTCCAGTGCCAAAACGACTCCACTTGGCTCATTCACTTCACATACCATCAGCTTGTCGAGCAGATCTAGAGGGAAACCCTGTTTGGTCACTTCTTGTCCAATGTCCATGGAGCCCAGGATGATGCAATCAAGCATGTTGAGCACCCACACAAAACAAGGATGCAGATCCTCAGTCCAGGCGCTAACAACTCCACATCCAGAGACAAGTTCAGCGCCCAAGCCATTTTCAGCTACCATGCAACATGATGGCTCTGGCAGCACATATGCCTGAAAGTGTATGTGATGCCTGGGGAACTGAGTGTGTTGGTGAATGGCAATATTCGAATTGGCCAGCAGGGGTCTTCCAGTGCCAAAACGACTCCACTTGGCTCATTCACTTCACATACCATCAGCTTGTCGAGCAGATCTAGAGGGAAACCCTGTTTGGTCACTTCTTGTCCAATGTCCATGGAGCCCAGGATGATGCAATCAAGCATGTTGAGCACCCACACAAAACAAGGATGCAGATCCTCAGTCCAGGCGCTAACAACTCCACATCCAGAGACAAGTTCAGCGCCCAAGCCATTTTCAGCTACCATGCAACATGATGGCTCTGGCAGCACATATGCCTGAAAGTGTATGTGATGCCTGGGGAACTGAGTGTGTTGGTGAATGGCAATATTCGAATTGGCCAGCAGGGGTCTTCCAGTGCCAAAACGACTCCACTTGGCTCATTCACTTCACATACCATCAGCTTGTCGAGCAGATCTAGAGGGAAACCCTGTTTGGTCACTTCTTGTCCAATGTCCATGGAGCCCAGGATGATGCAATCAAGCATGTTGAGCACCCACACAAAACAAGGATGCAGATCCTCAGTCCAGGCGCTAACAACTCCACATCCAGAGACAAGTTCAGCGCCCAAGCCATTTTCAGCTACCATGCAACATGATGGCTCTGGCAGCACATATGCCTGAAAGTGTATGTGATGCCTGGGGAACTGAGTGTGTTGGTGAATGGCAATATTCGAATTGGCCAGCAGGGGTCTTCCAGTGCCAAAACGACTCCACTTGGCTCATTCACTTCACATACCATCAGCTTGTCGAGCAGATCTAGAGGGAAACCCTGTTTGGTCACTTCTTGTCCAATGTCCATGGAGCCCAGGATGATGCAATCAAGCATGTTGAGCACCCACACAAAACAAGGATGCAGATCCTCAGTCCAGGCGCTAACAACTCCACATCCAGAGACAAGTTCAGCGCCCAAGCCATTTTCAGCTACCATGCAACATGATGGCTCTGGCAGCACATATGCCTGAAAGTGTATGTGATGCCTGGGGAACTGAGTGTGTGGGTGAATGGCAATATTCGAATTGGCCAGCAGGGGTCTTCCAGTGCCAAAACGACTCCACTTGGCTCATTCACTTCACATACCATCAGCTTGTGCAGCAGATCTAGAGGGAAACCCTGTTTGGTCACTTCTTGTCCAATGTCCATGGAGCCCAGGATGATGCAATCAAGCATGTTGAGCACCCACACAAAACAAGGATGCAGATCCTCAGTCCAGGCGCTAACAACTCCACATCCAGAGACAAGTTCAGCGCCCAAGCCATTTTCAGCTACCATGCAACATGATGGCTCTGGCAGCACATATGCCTGAAAGTGTATGTGATGCCTGGGGAACTGAGTGTGTGGGTGAATGGCGATATTCGAATTGGCCAGGAGGGGTCTTCCAGTGCCAAAATGACTCCACTTGGCTCATTCACTTCACATACCATCAGCTTGTCGAGAAGATCTAGAGGGAAAGCCTGTTTGGTCACTTCTTGTCCAATGTCCATGGAGCCCAGGATGATGCAATCAAGCATGTTGAGCACCCACACAAAACAAGGATGCAGATCCTCAGTCCAGGCGCTAACAACTCCACATCCAGAGACAAGTTCAGCGCCCAAGCCATTTTCAGCTACCATGCAACATGATGGCTCTGGCAGCACATATGCCTGAAAGTGTATGTGATGCCTGGGGAACTGAGTGTGTTGGTGAATGGCAATATTCGAATTGGCCAGCAGGGGTCTTCCAGTGCCAAAACGACTCCACTTGGCTCATTCACTTCACATACCATCAGCTTGTGCATCAGATCTAGAGGGAAACCCTGTTTGGTCACTTCTTGTCCAATGTCCATGGAGCCCAGGATGATGCAATCAAGCATGTTGAGCACCCACACAAAACAAGGATGCAGATCCTCAGTCCAGGCGCTAACAACTCCACATCCAGAGACAAGTTCAGCGCCCAAGCCATTTTCAGCTACCATGCAACATGATGGCTCTGGCAGCACATATGCCTGAAAGTGTATGTGATGCCTGGGGAACTGAGTGTGTGGGTGAATGGCAATATTCGAATTGGCCAGCAGGGGTCTTCCAGTGCCAAAACGACTCCACTTGGCTCATTCACTTCACATACCATCAGCTTGTCGAGCAGATCTAGAGGGAAACCCTGTTTGGTCACTTCTTGTCCAATGTCCATGGAGCCCAGGATGATGCAATCAAGCATGTTGAGCACCCACACAAAACAAGGATGCAGATCCTCAGTCCAGGCGCTAACAACTCCACATCCAGAGACAAGTTCAGCGCCCAAGCCATTTTCAGCTACCATGCAACATGATGGCTCTGGCAGCACATATGCCTGAAAGTGTATGTGATGCCTGGGGAACTGAGTGTGTTGGTGAATGGCAATATTCGAATTGGCCAGCAGGGGTCTTCCAGTGCCAAAACGACTCCACTTGGCTCATTCACTTCACATACCATCAGCTTGTCGAGCAGATCTAGAGGGAAACCCTGTTTGGTCACTTCTTGTCCAATGTCCATGGAGCCCAGGATGATGCAATCAAGCATGTTGAGCACCCACACAAAACAAGGATGCAGATCCTCAGTCCAGGCGCTAACAACTCCACATCCAGAGACAAGTTCAGCGCCCAAGCCATTTTCAGCTACCATGCAACATGACGGCTCTGGCAGCACATATGCCTGAAAGTGTATGTGATGCCTGGGGAACTGAGTGTGTTGGTGAATGGCAATATTCGAATTGGCCAGCAGGGGTCTTCCAGTGCCAAAACGACTCCACTTGGCTCATTCACTTCACATACCATCAGCTTGTCGAGCAGATCTAGAGGGAAACCCTGTTTGGTCACTTCTTGTCCAATGTCCATGGAGCCCAGGATGATGCAATCAAGCATGTTGAGCACCCACACAAAACAAGGATGCAGATCCTCAGTCCAGGCGCTAACAACTCCACATCCAGAGACAAGTTCAGCGCCCAAGCCATTTTCAGCTACCATGCAACATGATGGCTCTGGCAGCACATATGCCTGAAAGTGTATGTGATGCCTGGGGAACTGAGTGTGTGGGTGAATGGCAATATTCGAATTGGCCAGCAGGGGTCTTCCAGTGCCAAAACGACTCCACTTGGCTCATTCACTTCACATACCATCAGCTTGTCGAGCAGATCTAGAGGGAAACCCTGTTTGGTCACTTCTTGTCCAATGTCCATGGAGCCCAGGATGATGCAATCAAGCATGTTGAGCACCCACACAAAACAAGGATGCAGATCCTCAGTCCAGGCGCTAACAACTCCACATCCAGAGACAAGTTCAGCGCCCAAGCCATTTTCAGCTACCATGCAACATGATGGCTCTGGCAGCACATATGCCTGAAAGTGTATGTGATGCCTGGGGAACTGAGTGTGTTGGTGAATGGCAATATTCAAATTGCCCAGCAGGGGTCTTCCAGTGCCAAAACGACTCCACTTGGCTCATTCACTTCACATACCATCAGCTTGTCGAGCAGATCTAGAGGGAAACCCTGTTTGGTCACTTCTTGTCCAATGTCCATGGAGCCCAGGATGATGCAATCAAGCATGTTGAGCACCCACACAAAACAAGGATGCAGATCCTCAGTCCAGGCGCTAACAACTCCACATCCAGAGACAAGTTCAGCGCCCAAGCCATTTTCAGCTACCATGCAACATGATGGCTCTGGCAGCACATATGCCTGAAAGTGTATGTGATGCCTGGGGAACTGAGTGTGTTGGTGAATGGCAATATTCGAATTGGCCAGCAGGGGTCTTCCAGTGCCAAAACGACTCCACTTGGCTCATTCACTTCACATACCATCAGCTTGTCGAGCAGATCTAGAGGGAAACCCTGTTTGGTCACTTCTTGTCCAATGTCCATGGAGCCCAGGATGATGCAATCAAGCATGTTGAGCACCCACACAAAACAAGGATGCAGATCCTCAGTCCAGGCGCTAACAACTCCACATCCAGAGACAAGTTCAGCGCCCAAGCCATTTTCAGCTACCATGGAAAACATGATGGCTCTGGCAGCACATATGCCTGAAAGTGTATGTGATGCCTGGGGAACTGAGTGTGTGGGTGAATGGCAATATTCGAATTGGCCAGCAGGGGTCTTCCAGTGCCAAAACGACTCCACTTGGCTCATTCACTTCACATACCATCAGCTTGTCGAGCAGATCTAGAGGGAAACCCTGTTTGGTCACTTCTTGTCCAATGTCCATGGAGCCCAGGATGATGCAATCAAGCATGTTGAGCACCCACACAAAACAAGGATGCAGATCCTCAGTCCAGGCGCTAACAACTCCACATCCAGAGACAAGTTCAGCGCCCAAGCCATTTTCAGCTACCATGCAACATGATGGCTCTGGCAGCACATATGCCTGAAAGTGTATGTGATGCCTGGGGAACTGAGTGTGTTGGTCAATGGCAATATTCGAATTGGCCAGCAGGGGTCTTCCAGTGCCAAAACGACTCCACTTGGCTCATTCACTTCACATACCATCAGCTTGTCGAGCAGATCTAGAGGGAAACCCTGTTTGGTCACTTCTTGTCCAATGTCCATGGAGCCCAGGATGATGCAATCAAGCATGTTGAGCACCCACACAAAACAAGGATGCAGATCCTCAGTCCAGGCGCTAACAATTCCACATCCAGAGACAAGTTCAGCGCCCAAGCCATTTTCAGCTACCATGCAACATGATGGCTCTGGCAGCACATATGCCTGAAAGTGTATGTGATGCCTGGGGAACTGAGTGTGTTGGTGAATGGCAATATTCGAATTGGCCAGCAGGGGTCTTCCAGTGCCAAAACGACTCCACTTGGCTCATTCACTTCACATACCATCAGCTTGTGGAGCAGATCTAGAGGGAAACCCTGTTTGGTCACTTCTTGTCCAATGTCCATGGAGCCCAGGATGATGCAATCAAGCATGTTGAGCACCCACACAAAACAAGGATGCAGATCCTCAGTCCAGGCGCTAACAACTCCACATCCAGAGACAAGTTCAGCGCCCAAGCCATTTTCAGCTACCATGCAACATGATGGCTCTGGCAGCACATATGCCTGAAAGTGTATGTGATGCCTGGGGAACTGAGTGTGTTGGTGAATGGCAATATTCGAATTGGCCAGCAGGGGTCTTCCAGTGCCAAAACGACTCCACTTGGCTCATTCACTTCACATACCATCAGCTTGTGGAGCAGATCTAGAGGGAAACCCTGTTTGGTCACTTCTTGTCCAATGTCCATGGAGCCCAGGATGATGCAATCAAGCATGTTGAGCACCCACACAAAACAAGGATGCAGATCCTCAGTCCAGGCGCTAACAACTCCACATCCAGAGACAAGTTCAGCGCCCAAGCCATTTTCAGCTACCATGCAACATGATGGCTCTGGCAGCACATATGCCTGAAAGTGTATGTGATGCCTGGGGAACTGAGTGTGTGGGTGAATGGCAATATTCGAATTGGCCAGCAGGGGTCTTCCAGTGCCAAAACGACTCCACTTGGCTCATTCACTTCACATACCATCAGCTTGTGGAGCAGATCTAGAGGGAAACCCTGTTTGGTCACTTCTTGTCCAATGTCCATGGAGCCCAGGATGATGCAATCAAGCATGTTGAGCACCCACACAAAACAAGGATGCAGATCCTCAGTCCAGGCGCTAACAACTCCACATCCAGAGACAAGTTCAGCGCCCAAGCCATTTTCAGCTACCATGCAACATGATGGCTCTGGCAGCACATATGCCTGAAAGTGTATGTGATGCCTGGGGAACTGAGTGTGTGGGTGAATGGCAATATTCGAATTGGCCAGCAGGGGTCTTCCAGTGCCAAAACGACTCCACTTGGCTCATTCACTTCACATACCATCAGCTTGTCGAGCAGATCTAGAGGGAAACCCTGTTTGGTCACTTCTTGTCCAATGTCCATGGAGCCCAGGATGATGCAATCAAGCATGTTGAGCACCCACACAAAACAAGGATGCAGATCCTCAGTCCAGGCGCTAACAACTCCACATCCAGAGACAAGTTCAGCGCCCAAGCCATTTTCAGCTACCATGCAACATGATGGCTCTGGCAGCACATATGCCTGAAAGTGTATGTGATGCCTGGGGAACTGAGTGTGTGGGTGAATGGCAATATTCGAATTGGCCAGCAGGGGTCTTCCAGTGCCAAAACGACTCCACTTGGCTCATTCACTTCACATACCATCAGCTTGTCGAGCAGATCTAGAGGGAAACCCTGTTTGGTCACTTCTTGTCCAATGTCCATGGAGCCCAGGATGATGCAATCAAGCATGTTGAGCACCCACACAAAACAAGGATGCAGATCCTCAGTCCAGGCGCTAACAACTCCACATCCAGAGACAAGTTCAGCGCCCAAGCCATTTTCAGCTACCATGCAACATGATGGCTCTGGCAGCACATATGCCTGAAAGTGTATGTGATGCCTGGGGAACTGAGTGTGTTGGTGAATGGCAATATTCGAATTGGCCAGCAGGGTCTTCCAGTGCCAAAACGACTCCACTTGGCTCATTCACTTCACATACCATCAGCTTGTCGAGCAGATCTAGAGGGAAACCCTGTTTGGTCACTTCTTGTCCAATGTCCATGGAGCCCAGGATGATGCAATCAAGCATGTTGAGCACCCACACAAAACAAGGATGCAGATCCTCAGTCCAGGCGCTAACAACTCCACATCCAGAGACAAGTTCAGCGCCCAAGCCATTTTCAGCTACCATGCAACATGATGGCTCTGGCAGCACATATGCCTGAAAGTGTATGTGATGCCTGGGGAACTGAGTGTGTGGGTGAATGGCAATATTCGAATTGGCCAGCAGGGGTCTTCCAGTGCCAAAACGACTCCACTTGGCTCATTCACTTCACATACCATCAGCTTGTGGAGCAGATCTAGAGGGAAACCCTGTTTGGTCACTTCTTGTCCAATGTCCATGGAGCCCAGGATGATGCAATCAAGCATGTTGAGCACCCACACAAAACAAGGATGCAGATCCTCAGTCCAGGCGCTAACAACTCCACATCCAGAGACAAGTTCAGCGCCCAAGCCATTTTCAGCTACCATGAAAATGACGGCTCTGGCAGCACATATGCCTGAAAGTGTATGTGATGCCTGGGGAACTGAGTGTGTTGGTGAATGGCAATATTCGAATTGGCCAGCAGGCTCTTCCAGTGCCAAAACGACTCCACTTGGCTCATTCACTTCACATACCATCAGCTTGAGGACCACATCTAGAGGAAAACCCTGTTTGGTCACTTCTTGTCCAATGTCCATGGAGCCCAGGATGATGCAATCAAGCATGTTGAGCACCCACACAAAACAAGGATGCAGATCCTCAGTCCAGGCGCTAACAACTCCACATCCAGAGACAAGTTCAGCGCCCAAGCCATTTTCAGCTACCATGCAACATGATGGCTCTGGCAGCACATATGCCTGAAAGTGTATGTGATGCCTGGGGAACTGAGTGTGTGGGTGAATGGCAATATTCGAATTGGCCAGCAGGGGTCTTCCAGTGCCAAAACGACTCCACTTGGCTCATTCACTTCACATACCATCAGCTTGTCGAGCAGATCTAGAGGGAAACCCTGTTTGGTCACTTCTTGTCCAATGTCCATGGAGCCCAGGATGATGCAATCAAGCATGTTGAGCACCCACACAAAACAAGGATGCAGATCCTCAGTCCAGGCGCTAACAACTCCACATCCAGAGACAAGTTCAGCGCCCAAGCCATTTTCAGCTACCATGCAACATGATGGCTCTGGCAGCACATATGCCTGAAAGTGTATGTGATGCCTGGGGAACTGAGTGTGTTGGTGAATGGCAATATTCGAATTGGCCAGCAGGGGTCTTCCAGTGCCAAAACGACTCCACTTGGCTCATTCACTTCACATACCATCAGCTTGTCGAGCAGATCTAGAGGGAAACCCTGTTTGGTCACTTCTTGTCCAATGTCCATGGAGCCCAGGATGATGCAATCAAGCATGTTGAGCACCCACACAAAACAAGGATGCAGATCCTCAGTCCAGGCGCTAACAACTCCACATCCAGAGACAAGTTCAGCGCCCAAGCCATTTTCAGCTACCATGCAACATGATGGCTCTGGCAGCACATATGCCTGAAAGTGTATGTGATGCCTGGGGAACTGAGTGTGTGGTGAATGGCAATATTCGAATTGGTAAGCTGGGATCTTCCAGTGCCAAAACGACTCCACTTGGCTCATTCACTTCACATACCATCAGCTTGTCGAGCAGATCTAGAGGGAAACCCTGTTTGGTCACTTCTTGTCCAATGTCCATGGAGCCCAGGATGATGCAATCAAGCATGTTGAGCACCCACACAAAACAAGGATGCAGATCCTCAGTCCAGGCGCTAACAACTCCACATCCAGAGACAAGTTCAGCGCCCAAGCCATTTTCAGCTACCATGCAACATGATGGCTCTGGCAGCACATATGCCTGAAAGTGTATGTGATGCCTGGGGAACTGAGGGTGTTGGTGAATGGCAATATTCGAATTGGCCAGCAGGGGTCTTCCAGTGCCAAAACGACTCCACTTGGCTCATTCACTTCACATACCATCAGCTTGTGGAGCAGATCTAGAGGGAAACCCTGTTTGGTCACTTCTTGTCCAATGTCCATGGAGCCCAGGATGATGCAATCAAGCATGTTGAGCACCCACACAAAACAAGGATGCAGATCCTCAGTCCAGGCGCTAACAACTCCACATCCAGAGACAAGTTCAGCGCCCAAGCCATTTTCAGCTACCATGCAACATGATGGCTCTGGCAGCACATATGCCTGAAAGTGTATGTGATGCCTGGGGAACTGAGTGTGTGGGTGAATGGCAATATTCGAATTGGCCAGCAGGGGTCTTCCAGTGCCAAAACGACTCCACTTGGCTCATTCACTTCACATACCATCAGCTTGTGGAGCAGATCTAGAGGGAAACCCTGTTTGGTCACTTCTTGTCCAATGTCCATGGAGCCCAGGATGATGCAATCAAGCATGTTGAGCACCCACACAAAACAAGGATGCAGATCCTCAGTCCAGGCGCTAACAACTCCACATCCAGAGACAAGTTCAGCGCCCAAGCCATTTTCAGCTACCATGCAACATGATGGCTCTGGCAGCACATATGCCTGAAAGTGTATGTGATGCCTGGGGAACTGAGTGTGTGGGTGAATGGCAATATTCGAATTGGCCAGCAGGGGTCTTCCAGTGCCAAAACGACTCCACTTGGCTCATTCACTTCACATACCATCAGCTTGTGGAGCAGATCTAGAGGGAAACCCTGTTTGGTCACTTCTTGTCCAATGTCCATGGAGCCCAGGATGATGCAATCAAGCATGTTGAGCACCCACACAAAACAAGGATGCAGATCCTCAGTCCAGGCGCTAACAACTCCACATCCAGAGACAAGTTCAGCGCCCAAGCCATTTTCAGCTACCATGCAACATGATGGCTCTGGCAGCACATATGCCTGAAAGTGTATGTGATGCCTGGGGAACTGAGTGTGTGGGTGAATGGCAATATTCGAATTGGCCAGCAGGGGTCTTCCAGTGCCAAAACCACTCCACTTGGCTCATTCACTTCACATACCATCAGCTTGTGGAGCAGATCTAGAGGGAAACCCTGTTTGGTCACTTCTTGTCCAATGTCCATGGAGCCCAGGATGATGCAATCAAGCATGTTGAGCACCCACACAAAACAAGGATGCAGATCCTCAGTCCAGGCGCTAACAACTCCACATCCAGAGACAAGTTCAGCGCCCAAGCCATTTTCAGCTACCATGCAACATGATGGCTCTGGCAGCACATATGCCTGAAAGTGTATGTGATGCCTGGGGAACTGAGTGTGTGGGTGAATGGCAATATTCGAATTGGCCAGCAGGGTCTTCCAGTGCCAAAACGACTCCACTTGGCTCATTCACTTCACATACCATCAGCTTGTCGAGCAGATCTAGAGGGAAACCCTGTTTGGTCACTTCTTGTCCAATGTCCATGGAGCCCAGGATGATGCAATCAAGCATGTTGAGCACCCACACAAAACAAGGATGCAGATCCTCAGTCCAGGCGCTAACAACTCCACATCCAGAGACAAGTTCAGCGCCCAAGCCATTTTCAGCTACCATGCAACATGATGGCTCTGGCAGCACATATGCCTGAAAGTGTATGTGATGCCTGGGGAACTGAGTGTGTGGTGAATGGCAATATTCGAATTGGCCAGCAGGGGTCTTCCAGTGCCAAAACCACTCCACTTGGCTCATTCACTTCACATACCATCAGCTTGTCGAGCAGATCTAGAGGGAAACCCTGTTTGGTCACTTCTTGTCCAATGTCCATGGAGCCCAGGATGATGCAATCAAGCATGTTGAGCACCCACACAAAACAAGGATGCAGATCCTCAGTCCAGGCGCTAACAACTCCACATCCAGAGACAAGTTCAGCGCCCAAGCCATTTTCAGCTACCATGCAACACGACGGCTCTGGCAGCACATATGCCTGAAAGTGTATGTGATGCCTGGGGAACTGAGTGTGTTGGTGAATGGCAATATTCGAATTGGCCAGCAGGGGTCTTCCAGTGCCAAAACGACTCCACTTGGCTCATTCACTTCACATACCATTAGCTTGTGGAGCAGATCAAGAGGGAAAGCCTGTTTGGTCACTTCTTGTCCAATGTCCATGGAGCCCAGGATGATGCAATCAAGCATGTTGAGCACCCACACAAAACAAGGATGCAGATCCTCAGTCCAGGCGCTAACAACTCCACATCCAGAGACAAGTTCAGCGCCCAAGCCATTTTCAGCTACCATGCAACATGATGGCTCTGGCAGCACATATGCCTGAAAGTGTATGTGATGCCTGGGGAACTGAGTGTGTTGGTGAATGGCAATACTCGAATTGGCCAGCAGGGGTCTTCCAGTGCCAAAACGACTCCACTTGGCTCATTCACTTCACATACCATAAGCTTGTCGAGCAGATCTAGAGGGAAACCCTGTTTGGTCACTTCTTGTCCAATGTCCATGGAGCCCAGGATGATGCAATCAAGCATGTTGAGCACCCACACAAAACAAGGATGCAGATCCTCAGTCCAGGCGCTAACAACTCCACATCCAGAGACAAGTTCAGCGCCCAAGCCATTTTCAGCTACCATGGAACACGATGGCTCTGGCAGCACATATGCCTGAAAGTGTATGTGATGCCTGGGGAACTGAGTGTGTTGGTGAATGGCAATATTCGAATTGGCCAGCAGGGTCTTCCAGTGCCAAAACGACTCCACTTGGCTCATTCACTTCACATACCATCAGCTTGTCGAGCAGATCTAGAGGGAAACCCTGTTTGGTCACTTCTTGTCCAATGTCCATGGAGCCCAGGATGATGCAATCAAGCATGTTGAGCACCCACACAAAACAAGGATGCAGATCCTCAGTCCAGGCGCTAACAACTCCACATCCAGAGACAAGTTCAGCGCCCAAGCCATTTTCAGCTACCATGCAACATGATGGCTCTGGCAGCACATATGCCTGAAAGTGTATGTGATGCCTGGGGAACTGAGTGTGTTGGTGAATGGCAATATTCGAATTGGCCAGCAGGGGTCTTCCAGTGCCAAAACGACTCCACTTGGCTCATTCACTTCACATACCATCAGCTTGTCGAGCAGATCTAGAGGGAAACCCTGTTTGGTCACTTCTTGTCCAATGTCCATGGAGCCCAGGATGATGCAATCAAGCATGTTGAGCACCCACACAAAACAAGGATGCAGATCCTCAGTCCAGGCGCTAACAACTCCACATCCAGAGACAAGTTCAGCGCCCAAGCCATTTTCAGCTACCATGGCAAACGACGGCTCTGGCAGCACATATGCCTGAAAGTGTATGTGATGCCTGGGGAACTGAGTGTGTTGGTGAATGGCAATATTCGAATTGGCCAGCAGGGTCTTCCAGTGCCAAAACGACTCCACTTGGCTCATTCACTTCACATACCATCAGCTTGTGGAGCAGATCTAGAGGGAAACCCTGTTTGGTCACTTCTTGTCCAATGTCCATGGAGCCCAGGATGATGCAATCAAGCATGTTGAGCACCCACACAAAACAAGGATGCAGATCCTCAGTCCAGGCGCTAACAACTCCACATCCAGAGACAAGTTCAGCGCCCAAGCCATTTTCAGCTACCATGCAACATGATGGCTCTGGCAGCACATATGCCTGAAAGTGTATGTGATGCCTGGGGAACTGAGTGTGTGGGTGAATGGCAATATTCGAATTGGCCAGCAGGGTCTTCCAGTGCCAAAACGACTCCACTTGGCTCATTCACTTCACATACCATCAGCTTGTCGAGCAGATCTAGAGGGAAACCCTGTTTGGTCACTTCTTGTCCAATGTCCATGGAGCCCAGGATGATGCAATCAAGCATGTTGAGCACCCACACAAAACAAGGATGCAGATCCTCAGTCCAGGCGCTAACAACTCCACATCCAGAGACAAGTTCAGCGCCCAAGCCATTTTCAGCTACCATGCAACATGATGGCTCTGGCAGCACATATGCCTGAAAGTGTATGTGATGCCTGGGGAACTGAGTGTGTTGGTGAATGGCAATATTCGAATTGGCCAGCAGGGGTCTTCCAGTGCCAAAACCACTCCACTTGGCTCATTCACTTCACATACCATCAGCTTGTCGAGCAGATCTAGAGGGAAACCCTGTTTGGTCACTTCTTGTCCAATGTCCATGGAGCCCAGGATGATGCAATCAAGCATGTTGAGCACCCACACAAAACAAGGATGCAGATCCTCAGTCCAGGCGCTAACAACTCCACATCCAGAGACAAGTTCAGCGCCCAAGCCATTTTCAGCTACCATGCAACATGATGGCTCTGGCAGCACATATGCCTGAAAGTGTATGTGATGCCTGGGAACTGAGTGTGTGGGTGAATGGCAATATTCGAATTGGCCAGCAGGGTCTTCCAGTGCCAAAACGACTCCACTTGGCTCATTCACTTCACATACCATCAGCTTGTCGAGCAGATCTAGAGGGAAACCCTGTTTGGTCACTTCTTGTCCAATGTCCATGGAGCCCAGGATGATGCAATCAAGCATGTTGAGCACCCACACAAAACAAGGATGCAGATCCTCAGTCCAGGCGCTAACAACTCCACATCCAGAGACAAGTTCAGCGCCCAAGCCATTTTCAGCTACCATGCAACATGATGGCTCTGGCAGCACATATGCCTGAAAGTGTATGTGATGCCTGGGGAACTGAGTGTGTGGTGAATGGCAATACTTGAATTGGCCAGCAGGGTCTTCCAGTGCCAAAACGACTCCACTTGGCTCATTCACTTCACATACCATCAGCTTGTCGAGCAGATCTAGAGGGAAACCCTGTTTGGTCACTTCTTGTCCAATGTCCATGGAGCCCAGGATGATGCAATCAAGCATGTTGAGCACCCACACAAAACAAGGATGCAGATCCTCAGTCCAGGCGCTAACAACTCCACATCCAGAGACAAGTTCAGCGCCCAAGCCATTTTCAGCTACCATGCAAAACGATGGCTCTGGCAGCACATATGCCTGAAAGTGTATGTGATGCCTGGGGAACTGAGTGTGTGGTGAATGGCAATATTCGAATTGGCCAGCAGGGGTCTTCCAGTGCCAAAACGACTCCACTTGGCTCATTCACTTCACATACCATCAGCTTGTCGAGCAGATCTAGAGGGAAACCCTGTTTGGTCACTTCTTGTCCAATGTCCATGGAGCCCAGGATGATGCAATCAAGCATGTTGAGCACCCACACAAAACAAGGATGCAGATCCTCAGTCCAGGCGCTAACAACTCCACATCCAGAGACAAGTTCAGCGCCCAAGCCATTTTCAGCTACCATGCAACATGATGGCTCTGGCAGCACATATGCCTGAAAGTGTATGTGATGCCTGGGAACTGAGTGTGTTGGTGAATGGCAATATTCGAATTGCCAGCAGCGTCTTCCAGTGCCAAAACCACTCCACTTGGCTCATTCACTTCACATACCATCAGCTTGTGAGCAGATCTAGAGGGAAACCCTGTTTGGTCACTTCTTGTCCAATGTCCATGGAGCCCAGGATGATGCAATCAAGCATGTTGAGCACCCACACAAAACAAGGATGCAGATCCTCAGTCCAGGCGCTAACAACTCCACATCCAGAGACAAGTTCAGCGCCCAAGCCATTTTCAGCTACCATGGAAAACGACGGCTCTGGCAGCACATATGCCTGAAAGTGTATGTGATCCCTGGGAATTGAGTGTGTGGGTGAATGGCAATATTCGAATTGGCCAGCAGGGTCTTCCAGTGCCAAAACCACTCCACTTGGCTCATTCACTTCACATACCATCAGCTTGTGGAGCAGATCTAGAGGGAAACCCTGTTTGGTCACTTCTTGTCCAATGTCCATGGAGCCCAGGATGATGCAATCAAGCATGTTGAGCACCCACACAAAACAAGGATGCAGATCCTCAGTCCAGGCGCTAACAACTCCACATCCAGAGACAAGTTCAGCGCCCAAGCCATTTTCAGCTACCATGCAACATGATGGCTCTGGCAGCACATATGCCTGAAAGTGTATGTGATGCCTGGGAACTGAGTGTGTTGGTGAATGGCAATATTCGAATTGGCCAGCAGGGGTCTTCCAGTGCCAAAACGACTCCACTTGGCTCATTCACTTCACATACCATCAGCTTGTCGAGCAGATCTAGAGGGAAACCCTGTTTGGTCACTTCTTGTCCAATGTCCATGGAGCCCAGGATGATGCAATCAAGCATGTTGAGCACCCACACAAAACAAGGATGCAGATCCTCAGTCCAGGCGCTAACAACTCCACATCCAGAGACAAGTTCAGCGCCCAAGCCATTTTCAGCTACCATGCAACATGATGGCTCTGGCAGCACATATGCCTGAAAGTGTATGTGATGCCTGGGAACTGAGTGTGTTGGTGAATGGCAATATTCGAATTGGCCAGCAGGGGTCTTCCAGTGCCAAAACGACTCCACTTGGCTCATTCACTTCACATACCATCAGCTTGTCGAGCAGATCTAGAGGGAAACCCTGTTTGGTCACTTCTTGTCCAATGTCCATGGAGCCCAGGATGATGCAATCAAGCATGTTGAGCACCCACACAAAACAAGGATGCAGATCCTCAGTCCAGGCGCTAACAACTCCACATCCAGAGACAAGTTCAGCGCCCAAGCCATTTTCAGCTACCATGCAACATGATGGCTCTGGCAGCACATATGCCTGAAAGTGTATGTGATGCCTGGGAACTGAGTGTGTTGGTGAATGGCAATATTCGAATTGGCCAGCAGGGTCTTCCAGTGCCAAAACGACTCCACTTGGCTCATTCACTTCACATACCATCAGCTTGTGGAGCAGATCTAGAGGGAAACCCTGTTTGGTCACTTCTTGTCCAATGTCCATGGAGCCCAGGATGATGCAATCAAGCATGTTGAGCACCCACACAAAACAAGGATGCAGATCCTCAGTCCAGGCGCTAACAACTCCACATCCAGAGACAAGTTCAGCGCCCAAGCCATTTTCAGCTACCATGGAAAACCACGGCTCTGGCAGCACATATGCCTGAAAGTGTATGTGATGCCTGGGAACTGAGTGTGTTGGTGAATGGCAATATTCGAATTGGCCAAATAGGGTCTTCCAGTGCCAAAACCACTCCACTTGGCTCATTCACTTCACATACCATCAGCTTGTGGAGCAGATCTAGAGGGAAACCCTGTTTGGTCACTTCTTGTCCAATGTCCATGGAGCCCAGGATGATGCAATCAAGCATGTTGAGCACCCACACAAAACAAGGATGCAGATCCTCAGTCCAGGCGCTAACAACTCCACATCCAGAGACAAGTTCAGCGCCCAAGCCATTTTCAGCTACCATGCAACATGATGGCTCTGGCAGCACATATGCCTGAAAGTGTATGTGATGCCTGGGGAACTGAGTGTGTGGGTGAATGGCAATATTCGAATTGGCCAGCAGGGGTCTTCCAGTGCCAAAACCACTCCACTTGGCTCATTCACTTCACATACCATCAGCTTGTGGAGCAGATCTAAGGGAAACCCTGTTTGGTCACTTCTTGTCCAATGTCCATGGAGCCCAGGATGATGCAATCAAGCATGTTGAGCACCCACACAAAACAAGGATGCAGATCCTCAGTCCAGGCGCTAACAACTCCACATCCAGAGACAAGTTCAGCGCCCAAGCCATTTTCAGCTACCATGCAACATGATGGCTCTGGCAGCACATATGCCTGAAAGTGTATGTGATGCCTGGGGAACTGAGTGTGTGGGTGAATGGCAATATTCGAATTGGCCAGCAGGGTCTTCCAGTGCCAAAACCACTCCACTTGGCTCATTCACTTCACATACCATCAGCTTGTCGAGCAGATCTAGAGGGAAACCCTGTTTGGTCACTTCTTGTCCAATGTCCATGGAGCCCAGGATGATGCAATCAAGCATGTTGAGCACCCACACAAAACAAGGATGCAGATCCTCAGTCCAGGCGCTAACAACTCCACATCCAGAGACAAGTTCAGCGCCCAAGCCATTTTCAGCTACCATGCAACATGATGGCTCTGGCAGCACATATGCCTGAAAGTGTATGTGATGCCTGGGGAAAGGAGTGTGTGGTGAATGACAGTATTCCAATTGGCCAGCAGGGTCTTCCAGTGCCAAAACCACTCCACTTGGCTCATTCACTTCACATACCATCAGCTTGTGGAGCAGATCTAGAGGGAAACCCTGTTTGGTCACTTCTTGTCCAATGTCCATGGAGCCCAGGATGATGCAATCAAGCATGTTGAGCACCCACACAAAACAAGGATGCAGATCCTCAGTCCAGGCGCTAACAACTCCACATCCAGAGACAAGTTCAGCGCCCAAGCCATTTTCAGCTACCATGCAACATGATGGCTCTGGCAGCACATATGCCTGAAAGTGTATGTGATGCCTGGGGAACTGAGTGTGTGGGTGAATGGCAATATTCGAATTGGCCAGCAGGGGTCTTCCAGTGCCAAAACCACTCCACTTGGCTCATTCACTTCACATACCATCAGCTTGTGGAGCAGATCTAGAGGGAAACCCTGTTTGGTCACTTCTTGTCCAATGTCCATGGAGCCCAGGATGATGCAATCAAGCATGTTGAGCACCCACA
Organism: Ochotona curzoniae; assembly: GCF_017591425.1. Lineage (NCBI taxonomy): Eukaryota > Metazoa > Chordata > Mammalia > Lagomorpha > Ochotonidae > Ochotona > Ochotona curzoniae. The sequence goes on from NW_024466044.1 coordinate 30,512, forward strand.
CAAAACAAGGATGCAGATCCTCAGTCCAGGCGCTAACAACTCCACATCCAGAGACAAGTTCAGCGCCCAAGCCATTTTCAGCTACCATGCAACATGATGGCTCTGGCAGCACATATGCCTGAAAGTGTATGTGATGCCTGGGGAACTGAGTGTGTGGTGAATGACAGTATTCCAATTGGCCAGCAGGGGTCTTCCAGTGCCAAAACCACTCCACTTGGCTCATTCACTTCACATACCATCAGCTTGTCGAGCAGATCTAGAGGGAAACCCTGTTTGGTCACTTCTTGTCCAATGTCCATGGAGCCCAGGATGATGCAATCAAGCATGTTGAGCACCCACACAAAACAAGGATGCAGATCCTCAGTCCAGGCGCTAACAACTCCACATCCAGAGACAAGTTCAGCGCCCAAGCCATTTTCAGCTACCATGCAACATGATGGCTCTGGCAGCACATATGCCTGAAAGTGTATGTGATGCCTGGGGAACTGAGTGTGTGGGTGAATGGCAATATTCGAATTGGCCAGCAGGGTCTTCCAGTGCCAAAACGACTCCACTTGGCTCATTCACTTCACATACCATCAGCTTGTCGAGCAGATCTAGAGGGAAACCCTGTTTGGTCACTTCTTGTCCAATGTCCATGGAGCCCAGGATGATGCAATCAAGCATGTTGAGCACCCACACAAAACAAGGATGCAGATCCTCAGTCCAGGCGCTAACAACTCCACATCCAGAGACAAGTTCAGCGCCCAAGCCATTTTCAGCTACCATGCAAAACGATGGCTCTGGCAGCACATATGCCTGAAAGTGTATGTGATGCCTGGGGAACTGAGTGTGTTGGTGAATGGCAATATTCGAATTGGCCAGCAGGGGTCTTCCAGTGCCAAAACGACTCCACTTGGCTCATTCACTTCACATACCATCAGCTTGTCGAGCAGATCTAGAGGGAAACCCTGTTTGGTCACTTCTTGTCCAATGTCCATGGAGCCCAGGATGATGCAATCAAGCATGTTGAGCACCCACACAAAACAAGGATGCAGATCCTCAGTCCAGGCGCTAACAACTCCACATCCAGAGACAAGTTCAGCGCCCAAGCCATTTTCAGCTACCATGCAAAACGATGGCTCTGGCAGCACATATGCCTGAAAGTGTATGTGATGCCTGGGGAACTGAGTGTGTTGGTGAATGGCAGTATTCGAATTGGCCAGCAGGGGTCTTCCAGTGCCAAAACGACTCCACTTGGCTCATTCACTTCACATACCATCAGCTTGTCGAGCAGATCTAGAGGGAAACCCTGTTTGGTCACTTCTTGTCCAATGTCCATGGAGCCCAGGATGATGCAATCAAGCATGTTGAGCACCCACACAAAACAAGGATGCAGATCCTCAGTCCAGGCGCTAACAACTCCACATCCAGAGACAAGTTCAGCGCCCAAGCCATTTTCAGCTACCATGCAACATGATGGCTCTGGCAGCACATATGCCTGAAAGTGTATGTGATGCCTGGGGAACTGAGTGTGTTGGTGAATGGCAATATTCGAATTGGCCAGCAGGGGTCTTCCAGTGCCAAAACGACTCCACTTGGCTCATTCACTTCACATACCATCAGCTTGTCGAGCAGATCTAGAGGGAAACCCTGTTTGGTCACTTCTTGTCCAATGTCCATGGAGCCCAGGATGATGCAATCAAGCATGTTGAGCACCCACACAAAACAAGGATGCAGATCCTCAGTCCAGGCGCTAACAACTCCACATCCAGAGACAAGTTCAGCGCCCAAGCCATTTTCAGCTACCATGCAACATGACGGCTCTGGCAGCACATATGCCTGAAAGTGTATGTGATGCCTGGGGAACTGAGTGTGTTGGTGAATGGCAATATTCGAATTGGCCAGCAGGGGTCTTCCAGTGCCAAAACGACTCCACTTGGCTCATTCACTTCACATACCATCAGCTTGTGGAGCAGATCTAGAGGGAAACCCTGTTTGGTCACTTCTTGTCCAATGTCCATGGAGCCCAGGATGATGCAATCAAGCATGTTGAGCACCCACACAAAACAAGGATGCAGATCCTCAGTCCAGGCGCTAACAACTCCACATCCAGAGACAAGTTCAGCGCCCAAGCCATTTTCAGCTACCATGCAACATGATGGCTCTGGCAGCACATATGCCTGAAAGTGTATGTGATGCCTGGGGAACTGAGTGTGTTGGTGAATGGCAATATTCGAATTGGCCAGCAGGGGTCTTCCAGTGCCAAAACGACTCCACTTGGCTCATTCACTTCACATACCATCAGCTTGTGGAGCAGATCTAGAGGGAAACCCTGTTTGGTCACTTCTTGTCCAATGTCCATGGAGCCCAGGATGATGCAATCAAGCATGTTGAGCACCCACACAAAACAAGGATGCAGATCCTCAGTCCAGGCGCTAACAACTCCACATCCAGAGACAAGTTCAGCGCCCAAGCCATTTTCAGCTACCATGCAACACGACGGCTCTGGCAGCACATATGCCTGAAAGTGTATGTGATGCCTGGGGAACTGAGTGTGTTGGTGAATGGCAATATTCGAATTGGCCAGCAGGGGTCTTCCAGTGCCAAAACGACTCCACTTGGCTCATTCACTTCACATACCATCAGCTTGTCGAGCAGATCTAGAGGGAAACCCTGTTTGGTCACTTCTTGTCCAATGTCCATGGAGCCCAGGATGATGCAATCAAGCATGTTGAGCACCCACACAAAACAAGGATGCAGATCCTCAGTCCAGGCGCTAACAACTCCACATCCAGAGACAAGTTCAGCGCCCAAGCCATTTTCAGCTACCATGGAAAACGACGGCTCTGGCAGCACATATGCCTGAAAGTGTATGTGATGCCTGGGGAACTGAGTGTGTTGGTGAATGGCAATATTCGAATTGGCCAGCAGGGGTCTTCCAGTGCCAAAACGACTCCACTTGGCTCATTCACTTCACATACCATCAGCTTGTGGAGCAGATCTAGAGGGAAACCCTGTTTGGTCACTTCTTGTCCAATGTCCATGGAGCCCAGGATGATGCAATCAAGCATGTTGAGCACCCACACAAAACAAGGATGCAGATCCTCAGTCCAGGCGCTAACAACTCCACATCCAGAGACAAGTTCAGCGCCCAAGCCATTTTCAGCTACCAAGGAAACATGACGGCTCTGGCAGCACATATGCCTGAAAGTGTATGTGATGCCTGGGGAACTGAGTGTGTTGGTGAATGGCAATATTCGAATTGGCCAGCAGGGGTCTTCCAGTGCCAAAACGACTCCACTTGGCTCATTCACTTCACATACCATCAGCTTGTCGAGCAGATCTAGAGGGAAACCCTGTTTGGTCACTTCTTGTCCAATGTCCATGGAGCCCAGGATGATGCAATCAAGCATGTTGAGCACCCACACAAAACAAGGATGCAGATCCTCAGTCCAGGCGCTAACAACTCCACATCCAGAGACAAGTTCAGCGCCCAAGCCATTTTCAGCTACCATGGAAAACGACGGCTCTGGCAGCACATATGCCTGAAAGTGTATGTGATGCCTGGGGAACTGAGTGTGTTGGTGAATGGCAATATTCGAATTGGCCAGCAGGGGTCTTCCAGTGCCAAAACGACTCCACTTGGCTCATTCACTTCACATACCATCAGCTTGTCGAGCAGATCTAGAGGGAAACCCTGTTTGGTCACTTCTTGTCCAATGTCCATGGAGCCCAGGATGATGCAATCAAGCATGTTGAGCACCCACACAAAACAAGGATGCAGATCCTCAGTCCAGGCGCTAACAACTCCACATCCAGAGACAAGTTCAGCGCCCAAGCCATTTTCAGCTACCATGGAAAACGACGGCTCTGGCAGCACATATGCCTGAAAGTGTATGTGATGCCTGGGGAACTGAGTGTGTTGGTGAATGGCAATATTCGAATTGGCCAGCAGGGGTCTTCCAGTGCCAAAACGACTCCACTTGGCTCATTCACTTCACATACCATCAGCTTGTGGAGCAGATCTAGAGGGAAACCCTGTTTGGTCACTTCTTGTCCAATGTCCATGGAGCCCAGGATGATGCAATCAAGCATGTTGAGCACCCACACAAAACAAGGATGCAGATCCTCAGTCCAGGCGCTAACAACTCCACATCCAGAGACAAGTTCAGCGCCCAAGCCATTTTCAGCTACCATGGAAAACGACGGCTCTGGCAGCACATATGCCTGAAAGTGTATGTGATGCCTGGGGAACTGAGTGTGTTGGTGAATGGCAATATTCGAATTGGCCAGCAGGGTCTTCCAGTGCCAAAACGACTCCACTTGGCTCATTCACTTCACATACCATCAGCTTGTCGAGCAGATCTAGAGGGAAACCCTGTTTGGTCACTTCTTGTCCAATGTCCATGGAGCCCAGGATGATGCAATCAAGCATGTTGAGCACCCACACAAAACAAGGATGCAGATCCTCAGTCCAGGCGCTAACAACTCCACATCCAGAGACAAGTTCAGCGCCCAAGCCATTTTCAGCTACCATGCAACACGACGGCTCTGGCAGCACATATGCCTGAAAGTGTATGTGATGCCTGGGGAACTGAGTGTGTTGGTGAATGGCAATATTCGAATTGGCCAGCAGGGGTCTTCCAGTGCCAAAACGACTCCACTTGGCTCATTCACTTCACATACCATCAGCTTGTCGAGCAGATCTAGAGGGAAACCCTGTTTGGTCACTTCTTGTCCAATGTCCATGGAGCCCAGGATGATGCAATCAAGCATGTTGAGCACCCACACAAAACAAGGATGCAGATCCTCAGTCCAGGCGCTAACAACTCCACATCCAGAGACAAGTTCAGCGCCCAAGCCATTTTCAGCTACCATGGAAAACGACGGCTCTGGCAGCACATATGCCTGAAAGTGTATGTGATGCCTGGGGAACTGAGTGTGTTGGTGAATGGCAATATTCGAATTGGCCAGCAGGGGTCTTCCAGTGCCAAAACGACTCCACTTGGCTCATTCACTTCACATACCATCAGCTTGTGGAGCAGATCTAGAGGGAAACCCTGTTTGGTCACTTCTTGTCCAATGTCCATGGAGCCCAGGATGATGCAATCAAGCATGTTGAGCACCCACACAAAACAAGGATGCAGATCCTCAGTCCAGGCGCTAACAACTCCACATCCAGAGACAAGTTCAGCGCCCAAGCCATTTTCAGCTACCATGCAACATGATGGCTCTGGCAGCACATATGCCTGAAAGTGTATGTGATGCCTGGGGAACTGAGTGTGTTGGTGAATGGCAATATTCGAATTGGCCAGCAGGGGTCTTCCAGTGCCAAAACGACTCCACTTGGCTCATTCACTTCACATACCATCAGCTTGTCGAGCAGATCTAGAGGGAAACCCTGTTTGGTCACTTCTTGTCCAATGTCCATGGAGCCCAGGATGATGCAATCAAGCATGTTGAGCACCCACACAAAACAAGGATGCAGATCCTCAGTCCAGGCGCTAACAACTCCACATCCAGAGACAAGTTCAGCGCCCAAGCCATTTTCAGCTACCATGGAAAACGACGGCTCTGGCAGCACATATGCCTGAAAGTGTATGTGATGCCTGGGGAACTGAGTGTGTTGGTGAATGGCAATATTCGAATTGGCCAGCAGGGTCTTCCAGTGCCAAAACGACTCCACTTGGCTCATTCACTTCACATACCATCAGCTTGTCGAGCAGATTTACAGGGAAACCCTGTTTGGTCACTTCTTGTCCAATGTCCATGGAGCCCAGGATGATGCAATCAAGCATGTTGAGCACCCACACAAAACAAGGATGCAGATCCTCAGTCCAGGCGCTAACAACTCCACATCCAGAGACAAGTTCAGCGCCCAAGCCATTTTCAGCTACCATGCAACATGATGGCTCTGGCAGCACATATGCCTGAAAGTGTATGTGATGCCTGGGGAACTGAGTGTGTTGGTGAATGGCAATATTCGAATTGGCCAGCAGGGGTCTTCCAGTGCCAAAACGACTCCACTTGGCTCATTCACTTCACATACCATCAGCTTGTCGAGCAGATCTAGAGGGAAACCCTGTTTGGTCACTTCTTGTCCAATGTCCATGGAGCCCAGGATGATGCAATCAAGCATGTTGAGCACCCACACAAAACAAGGATGCAGATCCTCAGTCCAGGCGCTAACAACTCCACATCCAGAGACAAGTTCAGCGCCCAAGCCATTTTCAGCTACCATGGAAAACGACGGCTCTGGCAGCACATATGCCTGAAAGTGTATGTGATGCCTGGGGAACTGAGTGTGTTGGTGAATGGCAGTATTCGAATTGGCCAGCAGGGGTCTTCCAGTGCCAAAACGACTCCACTTGGCTCATTCACTTCACATACCATCAGCTTGTCGAGCAGATCTAGAGGGAAACCCTGTTTGGTCACTTCTTGTCCAATGTCCATGGAGCCCAGGATGATGCAATCAAGCATGTTGAGCACCCACACAAAACAAGGATGCAGATCCTCAGTCCAGGCGCTAACAACTCCACATCCAGAGACAAGTTCAGCGCCCAAGCCATTTTCAGCTACCAAGGAAACACGATGGCTCTGGCAGCACATATGCCTGAAAGTGTATGTGATGCCTGGGGAACTGAGTGTGTTGGTGAATGGCAATATTCGAATTGGCCAGCAGGGGTCTTCCAGTGCCAAAACGACTCCACTTGGCTCATTCACTTCACATACCATCAGCTTGTGGAGCAGATCTAGAGGGAAACCCTGTTTGGTCACTTCTTGTCCAATGTCCATGGAGCCCAGGATGATGCAATCAAGCATGTTGAGCACCCACACAAAACAAGGATGCAGATCCTCAGTCCAGGCGCTAACAACTCCACATCCAGAGACAAGTTCAGCGCCCAAGCCATTTTCAGCTACCATGCAACATGATGGCTCTGGCAGCACATATGCCTGAAAGTGTATGTGATGCCTGGGGAACTGAGTGTGTTGGTGAATGGCAATATTCGAATTGGCCAGCAGGGGTCTTCCAGTGCCAAAACGACTCCACTTGGCTCATTCACTTCACATACCATCAGCTTGTCGAGCAGATCTAGAGGGAAACCCTGTTTGGTCACTTCTTGTCCAATGTCCATGGAGCCCAGGATGATGCAATCAAGCATGTTGAGCACCCACACAAAACAAGGATGCAGATCCTCAGTCCAGGCGCTAACAACTCCACATCCAGAGACAAGTTCAGCGCCCAAGCCATTTTCAGCTACCATGCAACATGATGGCTCTGGCAGCACATATGCCTGAAAGTGTATGTGATGCCTGGGGAACTGAGTGTGTTGGTGAATGGCAATATTCGAATTGGCCAGCAGGGGTCTTCCAGTGCCAAAACGACTCCACTTGGCTCATTCACTTCACATACCATCAGCTTGTGGAGCAGATCTAGAGGGAAACCCTGTTTGGTCACTTCTTGTCCAATGTCCATGGAGCCCAGGATGATGCAATCAAGCATGTTGAGCACCCACACAAAACAAGGATGCAGATCCTCAGTCCAGGCGCTAACAACTCCACATCCAGAGACAAGTTCAGCGCCCAAGCCATTTTCAGCTACCATGGAAAACGACGGCTCTGGCAGCACATATGCCTGAAAGTGTATGTGATGCCTGGGGAACTGAGTGTGTTGGTGAATGGCAATATTCGAATTGGCCAGCAGGGGTCTTCCAGTGCCAAAACGACTCCACTTGGCTCATTCACTTCACATACCATCAGCTTGTGGAGCAGATCTAGAGGGAAACCCTGTTTGGTCACTTCTTGTCCAATGTCCATGGAGCCCAGGATGATGCAATCAAGCATGTTGAGCACCCACACAAAACAAGGATGCAGATCCTCAGTCCAGGCGCTAACAACTCCACATCCAGAGACAAGTTCAGCGCCCAAGCCATTTTCAGCTACCATGGAAAACGACGGCTCTGGCAGCACATATGCCTGAAAGTGTATGTGATGCCTGGGGAACTGAGTGTGTTGGTGAATGGCAATATTCGAATTGGCCAGCAGGGGTCTTCCAGTGCCAAAACGACTCCACTTGGCTCATTCACTTCACATACCATCAGCTTGTGGAGCAGATCTAGAGGGAAACCCTGTTTGGTCACTTCTTGTCCAATGTCCATGGAGCCCAGGATGATGCAATCAAGCATGTTGAGCACCCACACAAAACAAGGATGCAGATCCTCAGTCCAGGCGCTAACAACTCCACATCCAGAGACAAGTTCAGCGCCCAAGCCATTTTCAGCTACCATGCAACATGACGGCTCTGGCAGCACATATGCCTGAAAGTGTATGTGATGCCTGGGGAACTGAGTGTGTTGGTGAATGGCAATATTCGAATTGGCCAGCAGGGGTCTTCCAGTGCCAAAACGACTCCACTTGGCTCATTCACTTCACATACCATCAGCTTGTGGAGCAGATCTAGAGGGAAACCCTGTTTGGTCACTTCTTGTCCAATGTCCATGGAGCCCAGGATGATGCAATCAAGCATGTTGAGCACCCACACAAAACAAGGATGCAGATCCTCAGTCCAGGCGCTAACAACTCCACATCCAGAGACAAGTTCAGCGCCCAAGCCATTTTCAGCTACCATGGAAAACGACGGCTCTGGCAGCACATATGCCTGAAAGTGTATGTGATGCCTGGGGAACTGAGTGTGTTGGTGAATGGCAATATTCGAATTGGCCAGCAGGGGTCTTCCAGTGCCAAAACGACTCCACTTGGCTCATTCACTTCACATACCATCAGCTTGTCGAGCAGATCTAGAGGGAAACCCTGTTTGGTCACTTCTTGTCCAATGTCCATGGAGCCCAGGATGATGCAATCAAGCATGTTGAGCACCCACACAAAACAAGGATGCAGATCCTCAGTCCAGGCGCTAACAACTCCACATCCAGAGACAAGTTCAGCGCCCAAGCCATTTTCAGCTACCATGGAAAACGACGGCTCTGGCAGCACATATGCCTGAAAGTGTATGTGATGCCTGGGGAACTGAGTGTGTTGGTGAATGGCAGTATTCGAATTGGCCAGCAGGGGTCTTCCAGTGCCAAAACGACTCCACTTGGCTCATTCACTTCACATACCATCAGCTTGTGGAGCAGATCTAGAGGGAAACCCTGTTTGGTCACTTCTTGTCCAATGTCCATGGAGCCCAGGATGATGCAATCAAGCATGTTGAGCACCCACACAAAACAAGGATGCAGATCCTCAGTCCAGGCGCTAACAACTCCACATCCAGAGACAAGTTCAGCGCCCAAGCCATTTTCAGCTACCATGCAACATGATGGCTCTGGCAGCACATATGCCTGAAAGTGTATGTGATGCCTGGGGAACTGAGTGTGTTGGTGAATGGCAGTATTCGAATTGGCCAGCAGGGGTCTTCCAGTGCCAAAACGACTCCACTTGGCTCATTCACTTCACATACCATCAGCTTGTGGAGCAGATCTAGAGGGAAACCCTGTTTGGTCACTTCTTGTCCAATGTCCATGGAGCCCAGGATGATGCAATCAAGCATGTTGAGCACCCACACAAAACAAGGATGCAGATCCTCAGTCCAGGCGCTAACAACTCCACATCCAGAGACAAGTTCAGCGCCCAAGCCATTTTCAGCTACCATGCAAAACGACGGCTCTGGCAGCACATATGCCTGAAAGTGTATGTGATGCCTGGGGAACTGAGTGTGTTGGTGAATGGCAATATTCGAATTGGCCAGCAGGGGTCTTCCAGTGCCAAAACGACTCCACTTGGCTCATTCACTTCACATACCATCAGCTTGTGGAGCAGATCTAGAGGGAAACCCTGTTTGGTCACTTCTTGTCCAATGTCCATGGAGCCCAGGATGATGCAATCAAGCATGTTGAGCACCCACACAAAACAAGGATGCAGATCCTCAGTCCAGGCGCTAACAACTCCACATCCAGAGACAAGTTCAGCGCCCAAGCCATTTTCAGCTACCATGCAACATGATGGCTCTGGCAGCACATATGCCTGAAAGTGTATGTGATGCCTGGGGAACTGAGTGTGTTGGTGAATGGCAGTATTCGAATTGGCCAGCAGGGGTCTTCCAGTGCCAAAACGACTCCACTTGGCTCATTCACTTCACATACCATCAGCTTGTGGAGCAGATCTAGAGGGAAACCCTGTTTGGTCACTTCTTGTCCAATGTCCATGGAGCCCAGGATGATGCAATCAAGCATGTTGAGCACCCACACAAAACAAGGATGCAGATCCTCAGTCCAGGCGCTAACAACTCCACATCCAGAGACAAGTTCAGCGCCCAAGCCATTTTCAGCTACCATGCAACATGATGGCTCTGGCAGCACATATGCCTGAAAGTGTATGTGATGCCTGGGGAACTGAGTGTGTTGGTGAATGACAGTATTCGAATTGGCCAGCAGGGTCTTCCAGTGCCAAAACGACTCCACTTGGCTCATTCACTTCACATACCATCAGCTTGTGGAGCAGATCTAGAGGGAAACCCTGTTTGGTCACTTCTTGTCCAATGTCCATGGAGCCCAGGATGATGCAATCAAGCATGTTGAGCACCCACACAAAACAAGGATGCAGATCCTCAGTCCAGGCGCTAACAACTCCACATCCAGAGACAAGTTCAGCGCCCAAGCCATTTTCAGCTACCATGCAACATGATGGCTCTGGCAGCACATATGCCTGAAAGTGTATGTGATGCCTGGGGAACTGAGTGTGTTGGTGAATGGCAGTATTCGAATTGGCCAGCAGGGTCTTCCAGTGCCAAAACGACTCCACTTGGCTCATTCACTTCACATACCATCAGCTTGTGGAGCAGATCTAGAGGGAAACCCTGTTTGGTCACTTCTTGTCCAATGTCCATGGAGCCCAGGATGATGCAATCAAGCATGTTGAGCACCCACACAAAACAAGGATGCAGATCCTCAGTCCAGGCGCTAACAACTCCACATCCAGAGACAAGTTCAGCGCCCAAGCCATTTTCAGCTACCATGCAACATGATGGCTCTGGCAGCACATATGCCTGAAAGTGTATGTGATGCCTGGGGAACTGAGTGTGTTGGTGAATGGCAATATTCGAATTGGCCAGCAGGGGTCTTCCAGTGCCAAAACGACTCCACTTGGCTCATTCACTTCACATACCATCAGCTTGTGGAGCAGATCTAGAGGGAAACCCTGTTTGGTCACTTCTTGTCCAATGTCCATGGAGCCCAGGATGATGCAATCAAGCATGTTGAGCACCCACACAAAACAAGGATGCAGATCCTCAGTCCAGGCGCTAACAACTCCACATCCAGAGACAAGTTCAGCGCCCAAGCCATTTTCAGCTACCATGCAAAACGATGGCTCTGGCAGCACATATGCCTGAAAGTGTATGTGATGCCTGGGGAACTGAGTGTGTTGGTGAATGGCAATATTCGAATTGGCCAGCAGGGGTCTTCCAGTGCCAAAACGACTCCACTTGGCTCATTCACTTCACATACCATCAGCTTGTCGAGCAGATCTAGAGGGAAACCCTGTTTGGTCACTTCTTGTCCAATGTCCATGGAGCCCAGGATGATGCAATCAAGCATGTTGAGCACCCACACAAAACAAGGATGCAGATCCTCAGTCCAGGCGCGAACAACTGCACATCCAGAGACACGTTAAGCGCCCAAGCCAGCTTATTGAGGTTCTGGCACCATTTACAACATGAAGTACATTTTCGCTATAGGGAAGAGAAACACAATGCGCTGAAATGCAGCTTATTGATTGTTCCGCACAAAGTAATGATCTAGCTGCTCCTTTGAAATGCAGACAACTCCACGTTCAGCGAGAACATCAGCGCCAACGCAGTTTTCAGCTACCTTTGAAAACCAAGGTTCTGGCACCATTTACAACACGAAGTACATGTTCGCTATAGGGAAGAAACTCAGAATGTGAAACTGCTTCACAATGGAAAACCCGCTTCGAACGAAATCCCACATTTCTCACACAGTGTCTATAAAACACAATGCGCTGAAATGCAGCTTATTGTGTGTTCCGCACAAAGTAATGATCTAGCTGCTCCTTTGAAATGCAGACAACTCCACGTTCAGAGAGAACATCAGCGCCAACGCAGTTTTCAGCTACCTTTGAAAACCAAGGTTCTGGCACCATTTACAACACGAAGTTCATGTTCGCTAGAGAGAAGAAAAACACAATGCGCTGAAATGCAGCTTATTGAGTATTCCGCACAAAGTAATGATCTAGCTGCTCCTTTGAAATGCAGACAACTCCACGTTCAGAGAGACATTAGCGCCAACGCAGTTTTCAGCTACTTTGAAAACCAAGGTTCTGGAACCATTTACAACACGAAGTATATGTTCGCTATAGGGAAGAAAAACACAATGCACTGAAATGCAGCTTATTGAGTGTTCGGCACAAAGTAATGATCTAGCTGCTCCTTTGAAATGCAGACAACTCCACGTTCAGCGAGAACATCCACGCCAACGCAGTTTTCAGCTACCTTTGAAAACCAAGGTTCTGGCACCATTTACAACACGAAGTACATGCTCGCTATAGGGAAGAAACTCAGAATGTGAAACTGCTTCACAATGGAAAACCCGCTTCGAACGAAATCCAACATTTCTCACACAGTGTCTATAAAACACAATGTGCTGAAATGCAGCTTATTCAGTGTTCCGCACAAAGTAATGATCTAGCTGCTCCTTTGAAATGCAGACAACTCCACGTTCAGCGAGAACAGCGCCAACGCAGTTTTCAGCTACCTTTGAAAACCAAGGTTCTGGAACCATTGACAACAAGAAGTACATGTTCGCTATAGGGAAGAGAAACACAATGCGCTGAAATGCAGCTTATTGAGTATTCCGCACAAAGTAATTATCTAGCTGCTCCTTTGAAATGCAGACAACTCCACTTTCAGAGAAAACATTAGCGCAATTGCACTTTTTAAGCTACCTTTGAAAACCAAGGTTCTGGCACCATTTACAACACGAAGTACATGCTCGCTATAGGGAAGAAAAACACAATGCGCTGAAATGCAGACTATTGAGTGTTCCGCACAAACTAATGATCTAGCTGCTCCTTTGAAATGCAGACAACTCCACGTTCAGAGAGAACATCAGCGCCAACGCAGTTTTCAGCTACCTTTGAAAACCAAGGTTCTGGCACCATTTACAACACGAAGTACATGTTAGCTAGAGGGAAGGAAAACACAATGCGCTGAAATGCAACTTATTGAGTATTCCGCACAAAGTAATGATTTAGCTGCGCCTTTGAAATGCAGACAACTCCACGTTCAGAGAGGACATTAGCGCCAACGCAGTTTTCAGCTACCTTTGAAAACCAAGGTTCTGGCACCATTTACAACACGAAGTACATGCTCGCTATAGGGAAGAAACTCAGAATGTGAAACTGCTTCACAATGGAAAACCCGCTTCGAACGAAATCCGACTTTTCTCACAAAGTGTCTATAAAACACAATGCGCTGAAATGCAGCTTATTGAGTGTTCCGCACAAAGTAATGATCTAGCTGCTCCTTTGAAATGCAGACAACTCCACATCCAGAGAGGACATTAGCGCCAACGCAGTTTTCAGCTACCTTTGAAAACCAAGGTTCTGGCACCATTTACAACATGAAGTACATGTTCGCTATAGGGACGAAAAACACAATGCGCTGAAATGCAGCTTATTGAGTATTCTGCACAAAGTAATGATCTAGCTGCTCCTTTGAAATGCAGACAACTCCACGTTCAGCGAGAACATCAGCACCAACGCAGTTTTCAGCTACCTTTGAAAACCAAGGTTCTGGCACCATTTACAACACTAAGTACATGTTCGCTATAGGGAAGAAACTCAGAATGTGAAACAGCTTCACAATGGAAAACCCGCTTCGAACGAAATCCCACATTTCTCACACAGTGTCTATAAAACACAATGCGCTGAAATGCAGCTATTGAGTGTTCCGCACAAAGTAATGATCTAGCTGCTCCTTTGAAATGCAGACAACTCCACATCCAGAGAGAACATTAGCGCCAACGCAGTTTTCAGCTACCTTTGGAAACCAAGGTTCCGGCACCATTTACAAGACGAAGTACATGTTTGCTATCGGGAAGAAAAACACAATGCGCTGAAATGCAGCTTATTGAGTATTCCGCACAAAGTAATGATCTAGCTGCTCCTTTGAAAGGCAGAAAACTCCACGTTCAGAGAGAACATTAGCGCCAATGCAGTTTTCAGCTACCTTTGAAAACCAAGGTTCTGGCACCATTTACAACACGAAGTACATGTTCGATATAAGGAGGAAAAACACAATGCGCTGAAATGCAGCTTATTGAGTATTCCGCACAAAGTAATGATCTAGCTTCTCCTTTGAAATGCAGACAACTCCACGTTCAGAGAGGACATTAGCGCCAATGCAGTTTTCAGCTACCTTTGAAAACCAAGGTTCTGGCACCATTTACAACATGAAGTACATGTTCGTTATAGGGAAGAAACTCAGAATGTGAAACTGCTTCACAATGGAAAACCCGCTTCGAACGAAATCCAACATTTCTCACACAGTGTCTATAAAACACAATGTGCTGAAATGCAGCTTATTGAGTATTCCGCACAAAGTAATGATCTAGCTGCTCCTTTGAAATGCGGACAACTCCACGTTCAGCGAGAACATCAGCGCCAACGCAGTTTTCAGCTACCTTTGAAACCCAACCTTCTGGCACCATTTACAACACGAAGTACAGGTTAGCTATAGGGAAGAATCTAAGAATGTGAAACTGCTTCACAATGGAAAACCCGCTTCGAACGAAATCCCGCATTTCTCACACAGTGTCTATAAAACACAATGGGCGAGAACATCAAACCCATGGCAGTTTTCAGCTACCTTTGAAAACCAAAGATGCAGATCCTCATTCCAGGCGTTAACTATTCCACATCCAGATACAAGTTCAGCGCCCAAGCCATTTTCAGCTACCATGCAACATGATGGCTCGGGCAGCACATATGCCTGAAAGTGTATGAGGTACCTTGGGAACTGAGTGTGTGGGTGAATTGCAATATTCAAATTGGCCAGCAGGTGTCTTCCAGATGCAAAACGACTCCACTTGGCTCATTCACTTCACATACCATCAGGTTGTAGAGCAAAACTAGAGGGAAACCCTGTTGTAAATGGTGCCAGAACCTTGGTTTTTATAGGTAACTGAAAACTGCGTTGGTGTTGATGTTCTCTCTGAACGTGGAGTTGTCTGCATTTCAAAGGAGCAGCTAGATCATTACTTTGTGCGGAATACTCAATAAGCTGCATTTCAGCGCATTGTGTTTTTCTTCCCTATAGCGAACATGTACTTCGTGTTGTAAATGGTGCCAGAACCTTGGTTTTCAAAGGTAGCTGAAAACTGCGTTGGCGCTGATGTTCTCGCTGAACGTGGAGTTGTCTGCATTTCAAAGGAGCAGCTAGATCATTACTTTGTGCGGAATACTCAATAAGCTGCATTTCAGCGCATTGTGTTTTTCTTCCCTATAGCGAACATGTACTTCGTGTTGTAAATGGTGCCAGAACCTTGGTTTTCAAAGGTAGCTGAAAACTGCGTTGGTGCTGATGTTCTCTCTGAACGTGGAGTTGTCTGCATTTCAAAGGAGCAGCTAGATCATTACTTTGTGCGGAATACTCAATACGCTGCTTTTCAGCGCATTGTGTTTTTCTTCCCTATAGCTAACATGTACTTCATGTTGTAAATAGTGCCAGTAGATTGGTTTTCAAAGGTAGCTGAGAACTGCGTTGGTGTTGATGTTCTCTCTGAACGTGGAGTTGTCTGCCTTTCAAAGCAGCAGCTATATCATTACTTTGTGCGGAATACTCAATAAGCAGCATTTCAGCGCATTGTGTTTTTCTTCTCTATAGCGAACATGTACTTCGTGTTGTAAATGGTGCCAGAACCTTGGTTTTCAAAGGTAGCTGAAAACTTCGTTGGTGTTGATGTTCTCTCTGAACGTGGAGTTGTCTGCATTTCAAAGGAGCAGCTAGATCATTACTTTGTGCGGAATACTCAATAAGCTGCTTTTCAGCACATTGTGTTTTATAGACACTGTGTGAGAAATGTGGGATTTCGTTCGAAGCGGGTTTTCCATTGTGAAGCAGTTTCACATTCTGAGTTTCTTCCCTATAGCGAACATGTACTTCGTGTTGTAACTGGTGCTAGAACGTTAGTTTTCATAGGTAGCTGAAAACTGCGTTGGTGCTAATGTTCTCTCTGAACGTGGAGTTGTCTGCATTTCAAAGGAGCAGCTAGATCATTACTTTGTGCAGAATACTCAATAAGCTGCTTTTCAGCACATTGTGTTTTGTAGACACTGTGAGAGAAATGTGGGTTTTCATTCGAAGCGGGTTTTCCATTGTGAAGCAGTTTCACATTCTTAGTTTCTTCTCTATAGCGAACATGTACTTCGTGTTGTAAATGGTGCCAGAAGCTTGGTTTTCAAAGGTAGCTGAAAACTGCGTTGGCGCTGATGTTCTCGCTGAACGTGGAGTTGTCTGCATTTCAAAGGAGCAGCTAGATCATTACTTTGTGCGGAATACTCAATAAGCTGCATTTCAGCGCATTGTGTTTTTCTTCCCTATAGCGAACATGTACTTCATGTTGTAAATGGTGCCAGAACCTTGGTTTTCAAAGGTAGCTGAAAACTGCATTGGCGCTAATGTTCTCTCTGAACGTGGAGTTGTCTGCATTTCAAAGGAGCAGCTAGATCATTACTTTGTGCGGAATACTCAATAAGCTGCTTTTCAGCGCATTGTGTTTTTCTTCCCTATAACTAACATGTACTTCATGTTGTAAATGGTGCCAGAAGATTGGTTTTCAAAGGTAGCTGAAAACTGCGTTGGTGTTAATGTTCTCTCTGAACGTGGAGTTGTCTGCATTTCAAAGGAGCAGCTAGATCATTACTTTGTGCGGAATACTCAATAAGCTGCATTTCAGCGCATTGTGTTTTTCTTCTCTCTAGCGAACATGTACTTCGTGTTGTAAATGGTGCCAGAACCTTGGTTTTCAAAGGTAGCTGAAAACTGCGTTGGCGCTGATGTTCTCTCTGAACGTGGAGTTGTCTGCATTTCAAAGGAGCAGCTAGATCATTACTTTGTGCGGAATACTCAATAAGCTGCATTTCAGCGCATTGTGTTTTTCTTCCCTATAGCGAACATGTACTTCGTGTTGTAAATGGTGCCAGAACCTTGGTTTTCAAAGGTAGCTGAAAACTGCGTTGGTGCTGATGTTCTCTCTGAACGTGGAGTTGTCTGCATTTCAAAGGAGCAGCTAGATCATTACTTTGTGCGGAATACTCAATAAGCTGCATTTCAGCGCATTGTGTTTTTCTTCCCTATAGCGAACATGTACTTCATGTTGTAAATAGTGCCAGAACCTTGGTTTTCAAAGATAGCTGAAAACTGCGTTTGCGCTAATATTCTCTCTGGATGTGGAGTTGTCTGCATTTCAAAGGAGCAGCTAGATCATTACTTTGTGCGGAACACTCAATAGCTGCATTTCAGCGCATTGTGTTTTATAGACATTGTGTGAGAAATGTGGGATTTCGTTCGAAGCGGGTTTTCCATTGTGAAGCAGTTTCACATTCTGAGTTTCTTCTCTATAGCGAACATGTACTTCGTATTGTAAATGGTGCCAGAACCTTGGTTTTCAAAGGTAGCTGAAAACTGCGTTGGCGCGGATGTTCTCTCTCAACGTGGAGTTGTCTGCATTTCAAAGGAGCAGCTAGATCATTACTTTGTGCGGAATACTCAATAAGCTGCTTTTCAGCACATTGTGTTTTATAGACACTGTGTGAGAAATGCGGGATTTCGTTCGAAGCGGGTTTTCCATTGTGAAGCAGTTTCACATTCTTAGTTTCTTCCCTATAGCTAACCTGTACTTCGTGTTGTAAATGGTGCCAGAAGCTTGGTTTTCAAAGGTAGCTGAAAACTGCGTTGGCGCTGATGTTCTCGCTGAACGTGGAGTTGTCTGCATTTCAAAGGAGCAGCTAGATCATTGCTTTTTGCGGAATACTCAATAAGCTGCTTTTCAGCACATTGTGTTTTATAGACACTGTGTGAGAAATGTGGGATTTCATTCCAAGCGGGTTTTCCATTGTGAAGCAGTTTCACATTCTTAGTTTCTTCCCTATAGCTAACCTGTACTTCGTGTTGTAAATGGTGCCAGAACCTTGGTTTTCAAAGGTAGCTGAAAACTGCGTTGGCGCTGATGTTCTCGCTGAACGTGGAGTTGTCTGCATTTCAAAGGAGCAGCTAGATCATTACTTTGTGCGGAATACTCAATAAGCTGCATTTCAGCGCATTGTGTTTTTCTTCCCTATAGCGAACATGTACTTCGTGTTGTAAATGGTGCCAGAACCTTGGTTTTCAAAGGTAGCTGAAAACTGCGTTGGTGTTGATGTTCTCTCTCAACGTGGAGTTGTCTGCATCTCAAAGGAGCAGCTAGATCATTACTTTGTGCGGAATACTCAATAAGCTGCATTTCAGCGCATTGTGTTTTTCTTCCCTATAGCGAACATGTACTTCGTGTTGTAAATGGTGCCAGAACCTTGGTTTTCAAAGGTAGGTGAAAATTGCGTTGGTGCTAATGTTCTCTCAGGATGTGGAGTTGTCTGCACTTCAAAGGAGCAGCTAGATCATTACTTTGTGCAGAATACTCAGTAAGCTGCTTTTCAGCACATTGTGTTTTATAGACACTGTGTGGGAATGTGGGATTTCGTTCGAAGCGGGTTTTCCATTGTGAAGCAGTTTCACATTCTGAGTTTCTTCCCTATAGCGAACATGTACTTCGTGTTGTAAATGGTGCCAGAACGTTAGTTTTCATAGGTAGCTGAAAACTGCGTTGGTGTTGATGATCTCTCTGAACGTGGAGTTGTCTGCTTTCAAAGGAGCAGCTAGATCATTACTTTGTGTGGAATACTCAATAAGCTGCATTTCAGCGCATTCTGTTTTTCTTCCCTATAGCGAACATGTACTTCGTGTTGTAAATGGTGTCAGAAGCTTGGTTTTCAAAGGTAGCTGAAAACTGCGTTGGTGTTGATGTTCTCTCTGAACGTGGAGTTGTCTGCATTTCAAAGGAGCAGCTAGATCATTACTTTGTGCGGAACATTCAATAAGCTGCTTTTCAGCACATTGTGTTTTATAGACACTGTGTGAGAAATGTGGGATTTCATTCCAAGCGGGTTTTCCATTGTGAAGCAGTTTCACATTCTTAGTTTCTTCCCTATAGCGAACATGTACTTCGTGTTGTAAATGGTGCCAGAACCTTGGTTTTCAAAGGTAGCTGAAAACTGCGTTGGCGCTGATGTTCTCTCTGAACGTGGAGTTGTCTGCATTTCAAAGGAGCAGCTAGATCATTACTTTGTGCGGAATACTCAATAAGCTGCATTTCAGCGCATTGTGTTTTTCTTCCCTATAGCGAACATGTACTTCGTGTTGTAAATGGTGCCAGAACCTTGGTTTTCAAAGGTAGCTGAAAACTGCGTTGGCGCTGATGTTCTCACTGAACGTGGAGTTGTCTGCATTTCAAAGGAGCAGCTAGATCATTACTTTGTGCGGAATACTCAGTAAGCTGCTTTTCAGCGCATTGTTTTATTCTTCCCTATAGCGAACATGTACTTCGTGTTGTAAATGGTGCCAGAACCTTGGTTTTCAAAGGTAGCTGAAAACTGCGTTGGCGCTGATGTTCTCACTGAACGTGGAGTTGTCTGCATTTCAAAGGAGCAGCTAGATCATTACTTTGTGCGGAATACTCAATAAGCTGCTTTTCAGCGCATTGTTTTATTCTTCCCTATAGCTAACATGTACTTCGTGTTGTAAATGGTGCCAGAACTTTGGTTTTCAAAGGTATCTGAAAACTGCGTTGGTGTTGATGTTCTCGCTGAACGTGGAATTGTCTGCATTTCAAAGGAGCAGCTAGATCATTACTTTGTGCGGAATACTCAATAAGCTAGCATTTCAGCGCATTGTGTTTTTCTTCCCTATAGCGAACATGTACTTCGTGTTGTAAATGGTGCCAGAACCTTGGTTTTCAAAGGTAGCTGAAAACTGCGTTGGTGCTGATGTTCTCTCTGAACGTGGAGTTGTCTGCATTTCAAAGGAGCAGCTAGATCATTACTTTGTGCGGAATACTCAATAAGCTGCTTTTCAGCACATTGTGTTTTATAGACACTGTGTGAGAAATGTGGGATTTCGTTCGAAGCGGGTTTTCCATTGTGAAGCAGTTTCACATTCTTAGTTTCTTCTCTATAGCGAACATGTACTTCGTGTTGTAAATGGTGCCAGAAGCTTGGTTTTCAAAGGTAGCTGAAAACTGCATTGGCGCTGATGTTCTCTCTGAACGTGGAGTTGTCTGCATTTCAAAGGAGCAGCTAGATCATTACTTTGTGCGGAATACTCAATAAGCTGCATTTCAGCGCATTGTGTTTTTCTTCCCTATAGCTAACCTGTACTTCGTGTTGTAAATGGTGCAAGAAGCTTGGTTTTCAAAGGTAGCTGAAAACTGCGTTGGCTCTGATGTTCTCTCTGGACGTGGAGCTGTCTGCATTTCAAAGGAGCAGCTAGATCATTACTTTGTGCGGAAACCTCAATAAGCTGCTTTTCAGCATATTGTGTTTTGTAGACACTGTTTGAGAAATGTGGGATTTCGTTCGAAGCGGGTTTTCCATTGTGAAGCAGTTTCACATTCTTAGTTTCTTCCCTATAGCGAACATGTACTTCGTGTTGTAAATGGTGCCAGAACCTTGGTTTTCAAAGGTAGCTGAAAACTGCGTTGGTGCTGATGTTCTCTCTGAACGTGGAGTTGTCTGCATTTCAAAGGAGCAGCTAGATCATTACTTTGTGCGGAATACTCAATAAGCTGCATTTCAGCGCATTGTGTTTTTCTTCCCTATAGCGAACATGTACTTCGTGTTGTAAATGGTGCCAGAACCTTGGTTTTCAAAGGTAGCTGAAAACTGCGTTGGTGCTGATGTTCTCTCTGAACGTGGAGTTGTCTGCATTTCAAAGGAGCAGCTAGATCATTACTTTGTGCGGAATACTCAATAAGCTGCTTTTCAGCACATTGTGTTTTATAGACACTGTGTGAGAAATGTGGGATTTCGTTCGAAGCGGGTTTTCCATTGTGAAGCAGTTTCACATTCTTAGTTTCTTCCCTATAGCGAACATGTACTTCGTGTTGTAAATGGTGCCAGAACCTTGGTTTTCAAAGGTAGCTGAAAACTGCGTTGGTGCTGATGTTCTCTCTGAACGTGGAGTTGTCTGCATTTCAAAGGAGCAGCTAGATCATTACTTTGTGCGGAATACTCAATAAGCTGCATTTCAGCGCATTGTGTTTTTCTTCCCTATAGCGAACATGTACTTCGTGTTGTAAATGGTGCCAGAACCTTGGTTTTCAAAGGTAGCTGAAAACTGCGTTGGTGCTGATGTTCTCTCTGGATGTGGAGTTGTCTGCATTTCAAAGGAGCAGCTAGATCATTACTTTGTGCGGAACACTCAATAGCTGCATTTCAGCGCATTGTGTTTTATAGACATTGTGTGAGAAATGTGGGATTTCGTTCGAAGCGGGTTTTCCATTGTGAAGCAGTTTCACATTCTGAGTTTCTTCTCTATAGCGAACATGTACTTCGTATTGTAAATGGTGCCAGAACCTTGGTTTTCAAAGGTAGCTGAAAACTGCGTTGGCGCGGATGTTCTCTCTCAACGTGGAGTTGTCTGCATTTCAAAGGAGCAGCTAGATCATTACTTTGTGCGGAATACTTAATAAGCTGCTTTTCAGCCCATTGTGTTTTATAGACACTGTGTGAGAAATGCGGGATTTCGTTCGAAGCGGGTTTTCCATTGTGAAGCAGTTTCACATTCTTAGTTTCTTCCCTATAGCTAACCTGTACTTCGTGTTGTAAATGGTGCCAGAAGCTTGGTTTTCAAAGGTAGCTGAAAACTGCGTTGGCGCTGATGTTCTCGCTGAACGTGGAGTTGTCTGCATTTCAAAGGAGCAGCTAGATCATTGCTTTTTGCGGAATACTCAATAAGCTGCTTTTCAGCACATTGTGTTTTATAGACACTGTGTGAGAAATGTGGGATTTCATTCCAAGCGGGTTTTCCATTGTGAAGCAGTTTCACATTCTTAGTTTCTTCCCTATAGCTAACCTGTACTTCGTGTTGTAAATGGTGCCAGAACCTTGGTTTTCAAAGGTAGCTGAAAACTGCGTTGGCGCTGATGTTCTCGCTGAACGTGGAGTTGTCTGCATTTCAAAGGAGCAGCTAGATCATTACTTTGTGCGGAATACTCAATAAGCTGCATTTCAGCGCATTGTGTTTTTCTTCCCTATAGCGAACATGTACTTCGTGTTGTAAATGGTGCCAGAACCTTGGTTTTCAAAGGTAGCTGAAAACTGCGTTGGTGCTGATGTTCTCTCTGAACGTGGAGTTGTCTGCATTTCAAAGGAGCAGCTAGATCATTACTTTGTGCGGAATACTCAGTAAGCTGCTTTTCAGCGCATTGTGTTTTTTCTTCCCTATAGCAAACATGTACTTCGTGTTGTAAATGGTGCCAGAAGCTTGGTTTTCAAAGGTAGCTGAAAACTGCGTTGGTGCTGATGTTCTAACTGAACGTGGAGTTGTCTGCATTTCAAAGGAGCAGCTAGATCATTACTTTGTGCGGAATACTCAATAAGCTGCATTTCAGCGCATTGTGTTTTTCTTCCCTATAGCTAACATGTACTTCGTGTTGTAAATGGTGTCAGAAGATTGGTTTTCAAAGGTAGCTGAGAACTGCGTTGGTGTTAATGTTCTCTCTGAACGTGGAGTTTTCTGCCTTTCAAAGGAGCAGCTAGATCATTACTTTGTGCGGAACACTCAATAAGCTGCTTTTCAGCACATTGTGTTTTATAGACACTCTGTGAGAAATGTGGAATTTCATTCGAAGCGGGTTTTCCATTATGAAGCAGTTTCACATTCTTAGTTTCTTCTCTATAGCGAACATGTACTTCGTGTTGTAAATGGTGCCAGAACCTTGGTTTTCAAAGGTAGCTGAAAACTGCGTTGGCGCTGATGTTCTCTCTGAACGTGGAGTTGTCTGCATTTCAAAGGAGCAGCTAGATCATTACTTTGTGCGGAATACTCAATAAGCTGCATTTCAGCGCATTGTGTTTTTCTTCCCTATAGCGAACATGTACTTCGTGTTGTAAATGGTGCCAGAAGCTTGGTTTTCAAAGGTAGCTGAAAACTGCGTTGGCGCTGATGTTCTCTCTGAACGTGGAGTTGTCTGCATTTCAAAGGAGCAGCTAGATCATTACTTTGTGCGGAATACTCAATAAGCTGCTTTTCAGCGCATTGTGTTTTTCTTCCCTATAGCGAACATGTACTTCGTGTTGTAAATGGTGCCAGAACCTTGGTTTTCAAAGGTAGCTGAAAACTGCGTTGGTGCTGATGTTCTCTCTGAACGTGGAGTTGTCTGCATTTCAAAGGAGCAGCTAGATCATTACTTTGTGCGGAATACTCAATAAGCTGCTTTTCAGCGCATTGTGTTTTTCTTCCCTATAGCGAACATGTACTTCGTGTTGTAAATGGTGCCAGAACCTTGGTTTTCAAAGGTAGCTGAAAACTGCGTTGGTGCTGATGTTCTCTCTGAACGTGGAGTTGTCTGCATTTCAAAGGAGCAGCTAGATCATTACTTTGTGCGGAATACTCAATAAGCTGCATTTCAGCGCATTGTGTTTTTCTTCCCTATAGCGAACATGTACTTCGTGTTGTAAATGGTGCCAGAACCTTGGTTTTCAAAGGTAGCTGAAAACTGCGTTGGTGCTGATGTTCTCTCTGAACGTGGAGTTGTCTGCATTTCAAAGGAGCAGCTAGATCATTACTTTGTGCGGAATACTCAATAAGCTGCTTTTCAGCACATTGTGTTTTATAGACATTGTGTGAGATATGTGGGATTTCGTTCGAAGCGGGTTTTCCATTGTGAAGCAGTTTCACATTCTGAGTTCCTTCCCTATAACGAACATGTACTTCGTGTTGTAAATGGTGCCAGAACCTTGGTTTTCAAAGGTAGCTGAAAACTGCGTTGGCGCTGATGTTCTCGCTGAACGTGGAGTTGTCTGCATTTCAAAGGAGCAGCTAGATCATTACTTTGTGCGGAATACTCAATAAGCTGCATTTCAGCGCATTGTGTTTTTCTTCCCTATAGCGAACATGTACTTCGTGTTGTAAATGGTGCCAGAACCTTGGTTTTCAAAGGTAGCTGAAAACTGCGTTGGCGCTGATGTTCTCTCTGAACGTGGAGTTGTCTGCATTTCAAAGGAGCAGCTAGATCATTACTTTGTGCGGAATACTCAATAAGCTGCTTTTCAGCACATTGTGTTTTATAGACACTGTGTGAGAAATGTGGGATTTCGTTCGAAGCGGGTTTTCCATTGTGAAGCAGTTTCACATTCTGAGTTTCTTCCCTATAGCGAACATGTACTTCGTGTTGTAAATGGTGCCAGAACGCTTGGTTTTCAAAGGTAGCTGAAAACTGCGTTGGTGCTGATGTTCTCTCTGAACGTGGAGTTGTCTGCATTTCAAAGGAGCAGCTAGATCATTACTTTGTGCGGAATACTCAATAAGCTGCATTTCAGCGCATTGTGTTTTTCTTCCCTATAGCGAACATGTACTTCGTGTTGTAAATGGTGCCAGAACCTTGGTTTTCAAAGGTAGCTGAAAACTGCGTTGGTGCTGATGTTCTCTCTGAACGTGGAGTTGTCTGCATTTCAAAGGAGCAGCTAGATCATTACTTTGTGCGGAACACTCAATAAGCTGCTTTTCAGCACATTGTGTTTTATAGACACTGTGTGAGAAATGTGGGATTTCGTTCGAAGCGGGTTTTCCATTGTGAAGCAGTTTCACATTCTTAGTTTCTTCCCTATAGCGAACATGTACTTCGTGTTGTAAATGGTGCCAGAACCTTGGTTTTCAAAGGTAGCTGAAAACTGCGTTGGCGCTGATGTTCTCTCTGAACGTGGAGTTGTCTGCATTTCAAAGGAGCAGCTAGATCATTACTTTGTGCGGAATACTCAATAAGCTGCATTTCAGCGCATTGTGTTTTTCTTCCCTATAGCGAACATGTACTTCGTGTTGTAAATGGTGCCAGAACCTTGGTTTTCAAAGGTAGCTGAAAACTGCGTTGGTGCTGATGTTCTCTCTGAACGTGGAGTTGTCTGCATTTCAAAGGAGCAGCTAGATCATTACTTTGTGCGGAACACTCAATAGCTGCATTTCAGCGCATTGTGTTTTATAGACATTGTGTGAGAAATGTGGGATTTCGTTCGAAGCGGGTTTTCCATTGTGAAGCAGTTTCACATTCTGAGTTTCTTCTCTATAGCGAACATGTACTTCGTGTTGTAAATGGTGCCAGAACCTTGGTTTTCAAAGGTAGCTGAAAACTGCGTTGGCGCTGATGTTCTCGCTTAACGTGGAGTTGTCTGCATTTCAAAGGAGCAGCTAGATCATTACTTTGTGCGGAATACTTAATAAGCTGCTTTTCAGCCCATTGTGTTTTATAGACACTGTGTGAGAAATGCGGGATTTCGTTCGAAGCGGGTTTTCCATTGTGAAGCAGTTTCACATTCTTAGTTTCTTCCCTATAGCTAACCTGTACTTCGTGTTGTAAATGGTGCCAGAAGCTTGGTTTTCAAAGGTAGCTGAAAACTGCGTTGGCGCTGATGTTCTCTCTGAACGTGGAGTTGTCTGCATTTCAAAGGAGCAGCTAGATCATTACTTTGTGCGGAAACCTCAATAAGCTGCTTTTCAGCACATTGTGTTTTATAGACACTGTGTGAGAAATGTGGGATTTCGTTCGAAGCGGGTTTTCCATTGTGAAGCAGTTTCACATTCTTAGTTTCTTCTCTATAGCGAACATGTACTTCGTGTTGTAAATGGTGCCAGAACCTTGGTTTTCAAAGGTAGCTGAAAACTGCGTTGGCGCTGATGTTCTCTCTCAACGTGGAGTTGTCTGCATTTCAAAGGAGCAGCTAGATCATTACTTTGTGCGGAATACTCAATAAGCTGCATTTCAGCGCATTGTGTTTTTCTTCCCTATAGCGAACATGTACTTCGTGTTGTAAATGGTGCCAGAACCTTGGTTTTCAAAGGTAGCTGAAAACTGCGTTGGCGCTGATGTTCTCTCTGAACGTGGAGTTGTCTGCATTTCAAAGGAGCAGCTAGATCATTACTTTGTGCGGAATACTCAATAAGCTGCTTTTCAGCCATTGTGTTTTATAGACACTGTGTGAGAAATGTGGGATTTCTTCGAAGCGGGTTTTCCATTGTGAAGCAGTTTCACATTCTAGTTTCTTCCTATAGCGAACATGTACTTCGTGTTGTAAATGGTGCCAGAACCTTGGTTTTCAAAGGTAGCTGAAAACTGCGTTGGCGCTGATGTTCTCGCTGAACGTGGAGTTGTCTGCATTTCAAAGGAGCAGCTAGATCATTACTTTGTGCGGAACACTCAATAAGCTGCATTTCAGCGCATTGTGTTTTTCTTCCCTATAGCGAACATGTACTTCGTGTTGTAAATGGTGCCAGAACCTTGGTTTTCAAAGGTAGCTGAAAACTGCGTTGGCGCTGATGTTCTCTCCTGACGTGGAGCTGTCTGCATTTCAAAGGAGCAGCTAGATCATTACTTTGTGCGGAATACTCAATAAGCTGCTTTTCAGCACATTGTGTTTTATAGACACTGTGTGAGAAATGTGGGATTTCGTTCGAAGCGGGTTTTCCATTGTGAAGCAGTTTCACATTCTGAGTTTCTTCCCTATAGCGAACATGTACTTCGTGTTGTAAATGGTGCTAGAACGTTAGTTTTCATAGGTAGCTGAAAACTGCGTTGGTGCTGATGTTCTCTCTGAACGTGGAGTTGTCTGCATTTCAAAGGAGCAGCTAGATCATTACTTTGTGCGGAATACTCAATAAGCTGCTTTTCAGCGCATTGTGTTTTTCTTCCCTATAGCGAACATGTACTTCGTGTTGTAAATGGTGCCAGAAGATTGGTTTTCAAAGGTAGCTGAGAACTGCGTTGGTGTTAATGTTCTCTCTGAACGTGGAGTTTTCTGCCTTTCAAAGGAGCAGCTAGATCATTACTTTGTGCGGAACACTCAATAAGCTGCTTTTCAGCACATTGTGTTTTATAGACACTCTGTGAGAAATGTGGGATTTCATTCGAAGCGGGTTTTCCATTATGAAGCAGTTTCACATTCTTAGTTTCTTCTCTATAGCGAACATGTACTTCGTGTTGTAAATGGTGCCAGAACCTTGGTTTTCATAGGTAGCTGAAAACTGCGTTGGCGCTGATGTTCTCTCTGAATGTGGAGTTGTCTGCATTTCAAAGGAGCAGCTAGATCATTACTTTGTGCGGAATACTCAATAAGCTGCATTTCAGCGCATTGTGTTTTTCTTCCCTATAGCGAACATGTACTTCGTGTTGTAAATGGTGCCAGAAGCTTGGTTTTCAAAGGTAGCTGAAAACTGCGTTGGCGCTGATGTTCTCTCTGAACGTCTAGTTGTCTGCATTTCAAAGGAGCAGCTAGATCATTACTTTGTGCGGAATACTCAGTAAGCTGCTTTTCAGCGCATTGTGTTTTTCTTCCCTATAGCGAACATGTACTTCGTGTTGTAAATGGTGCCAGAACCTTGGTTTTCAAAGGTAGCTGAAAACTGCGTTGGTGCTGATGTTCTCGCTGAACGTGGAGTTGTCTGCATTTCAAAGGAGCAGCTAGATCATTACTTTGTGCGGAATACTCAATAAGCTGCTTTTCAGCGCATTGTGTTTTTCTTCCCTATAGCTAACATGTACTTCGTGTTGTAAATGGTGCCAGAACCTTGGTTTTCAAAGGTAGCTGAAAACTGCGTTGGCGCTGATGTTCTCTCTGAACGTGGAGTTGTCTGCATTTCAAAGGAGCAGCTAGATCATTACTTTGTGCGGAATACTCAATAAGCTGCTTTTCAGCACATTGTATTTTATAGACACTGTGTGAGAAATGTGGGATTTCGTTCGAAGCGGGTTTTCCATTGTGAAGCAGTTTCACATTCTGAGTTTCTTCCCTATAGCGAACATGTACTTCGTGTTGTAAATGGTGCCAGAACCTTGGTTTTCAAAGGTAGCTGAAAACTGCGTTGGTGCTGATGTTCTCTCTGAACGTGGAGTTGTCTGCATTTCAAAGGAGCAGCTAGATCATTACTTTGTGCGGAATACTCAATAAGCTGCATTTCAGCGCATTGTGTTTTTCTTCCCTATAGCGAACATGTACTTCGTGTTGTAAATGGTGCCAGAACCTTGGTTTTCAAAGGTAGCTGAAAACTGCGTTGGTGCTAATGTTCTCTCTGAACGTGGAGTTGTCTGCATTTCAAAGGAGCAGCTAGATCATTACTTTGTGCGGAACACTCAATAAGCTGCTTTTCAGCACATTGTGTTTTATAGACACTGTGTGAGAAATGTGGGATTTCATTCGAAGCGGGTTTTCCATTGTGAAGCAGTTTCACATTCTTAGTTTCTTCTCTATAGCGAACATGTACTTCGTGTTGTAAATGGTGCCAGAAGCTTGGTTTTCAAAGGTAGCTGAAAACTGCGTTGGCGCTGATGTTCTCTCTGAACGTGGAGTTGTCTGCATTTCAAAGGAGCAGCTAGATCATTACTTTGTGCGGAATACTCAATAAGCTGCATTTCAGCGCATTGTGTTTTTCTTCCCTATAGCGAACATGTACTTCGTGTTGTAAATGGTGCCAGAACCTTGGTTTTCAAAGGTAGCTGAAAACTGCGTTGGCGCTGATGTTCTCTCTGAACGTGGAGTTGTCTGCATTTCAAAGGAGCAGCTAGATCATTACTTTGTGCGGAATACTCAGTAAGCTGCTTTTCAGCGCATTGTGTTTTTCTTCCCTATAGCGAACATGTACTTCGTGTTGTAAATGGTGCCAGAACCTTGGTTTTCCAAGGTAGCTGAAAACTGTGTTGGTGCTGATGTTCTCTCTGAACGTGGAGTTGTCTGCATTTCAAAGGAGCAGCTAGATCATTACTTTGTGCGGAATACTCAATAAGCTGCTTTTCAGCGCATTGTGTTTTTCTTCCCTATAGCGAACATGTACTTCGTGTTGTAAATGGTGCCAGAACCTTGGTTTTCAAAGGTAGCTGAAAACTGCGTTGGCGCTGATGTTCTCTCTGGATGTGGAGTTGTCTGCATTTCAAAGGAGCAGCTAGATCATTACTTTGTGCGGAATACTCAATAAGCTGCTTTTCAGCACATTGTGTTTTATAGACACTGTGTGAGAAATGTGGGATTTCGTTCGAAGCGGGTTTTCCATTGTGAAGCAGTTTCACATTCTGAGTTTCTTCCCTATAGCGAACATGTACTTCGTGTTG
The DNA here is from genome assembly GCF_017591425.1 of Ochotona curzoniae. Lineage (NCBI taxonomy): Eukaryota > Metazoa > Chordata > Mammalia > Lagomorpha > Ochotonidae > Ochotona > Ochotona curzoniae. Next base: position 59,914 of record NW_024466044.1, read on the forward strand.
TAAATGGTGCCAGAACGTTGGTTTTCAAAGGTAGCTGAAAACTGCGTTGGTGCTGATGTTCTCTCTGAACGTGGAGTTGTCTGCATTTCAAAGGAGCAGCTAGATCATTACTTTGTGCGGAATACTCAATAAGCTGCCTTTCAGCGCATTGTGTTTTTCTTCCCTATAGCGATCATGTACTTCGTGTTGTAAATGGTGTCAGAAGATTGGTTTTCAAAGGTAGCTGAGAACTGCGTTGGTGTTAATGTTCTCTCTGAACGTGGAGTTTTCTGCATTTCAAAGGAGCAGCTAGATCATTACTTTGTGCGGAACACTCAATAAGCTGCTTTTCAGCACATTGTGTTTTATAGACACTCTGTGAGAAATGTGGATTTCATTCGAAGCGGGTTTTCCATTATGAAGCAGTTTCACATTCTTAGTTTCTTCTCTATAGCGAACATGTACTTCGTGTTGTAAATGGTGCCAGAAGCTTGGTTTTCATAGGTAGCTGAAAACTGCGTTGGCGCTGATGTTCTCTCTGAACGTGGAGTTGTCTGCATTTCAAAGGAGCAGCTAGATCATTACTTTGTGCGGAATACTCAATAAGCTGCATTTCAGCGCATTGTGTTTTTCTTCCCTATAGCGAACATGTACTTCGTGTTGTAAATGGTGCCAGAACCTTGGTTTTCAAAGGTAGCTGAAAACTGCGTTGGCGCTGATGTTCTCTCTGAACGTGGAGTTGTCTGCATTTCAAAGGAGCAGCTAGATCATTACTTTGTGCGGAATACTCAGTAAGCTGCTTTTCAGCGCATTGTGTTTTTCTTCCCTATAGCGAACATGTACTTCGTGTTGTAAATGGTGCCAGAACCTTGGTTTTCAAAGGTAGCTGAAAACTGCGTTGGCGCTGATGTTCTCGCTGAACGTGGAGTTGTCTGCATTTCAAAGGAGCAGCTAGATCATTACTTTGTGCGGAATACTCAGTAAGCTGCTTTTCAGCGCATTGTGTTTTTCTTCCCTATAGCGAACATGTACTTCGTGTTGTAAATGGTGCAAGAAGCTTGGTTTTCAAAGGTAGCTGAAAACTGCATTGGCTCTGATGTTCTCTCTGGACGTGGAGCTGTCTGCATTTCAAAGGAGCAGCTAGATCATTACTTTGTGCAGAATACTCAATAAGCTGCTTTTCAGCATATTGTGTTTTGTAGACACTGTTTGAGAAATGTGGGATTTCGTTCGAAGCGGGTTTTCCATTGTGAAGCAGTTTCACATTCTGAGTTTCTTCCCTATAGCGAACATGTACTTCGTGTTGTAAATGGTGCCAGAAGATTGGTTTTCAAAGGTAGCTGAAAACTGCGTTGGTGCTGATGTTCTCTCTGAACGTGGAGTTGTCTGCTTTCAAAGGAGCAGCTAGATCATTACTTTGTGCGGAATACTCAATAAGCTGCTTTTCAGCACATTGTGTTTTTCTTCCCTATAGCTAACATGTACTTCGTGTTGTAAATGGTGTCAGAAGATTGGTTTTCAAAGGTAGCTGAGAACTGCGTTGGTGTTAATGTTCTCTCTGAACGTGGAGTTTTCTGCCTTTCAAAGGAGCAGCTAGATCATTACTTTGTGCGGAACACTCAATAAGCTGCTTTTCAGCACATTGTGTTTTATAGACACTCTGTGAGAAATGTGGAATTTCATTCGAAGCGGGTTTTCCATTATGAAGCAGTTTCACATTCTTAGTTTCTTCTCTATAGCGAACATGTACTTCGTGTTGTAAATGGTGCCAGAACCTTGGTTTTCATAGGTAGCTGAAAACTGCGTTGGCGCTGATGTTCTCTCTGAACGTGGAGTTGTCTGCATTTCAAAGGAGCAGCTAGATCATTACTTTGTGCGGAATACTCAATAAGCTGCATTTCAGCGCATTGTGTTTTTCTTCCCTATAGCGAACATGTACTTCGTGTTGTAAATGGTGCCAGAAGCTTGGTTTTCAAAGGTAGCTGAAAACTGCGTTGGCGCTGATGTTCTCTCTGAACGTCTAGTTGTCTGCATTTCAAAGGAGCAGCTAGATCATTACTTTGTGCGGAATACTCAGTAAGCTGCTTTTCAGCGCATTGTGTTTTTCTTCCCTATAGCGAACATGTACTTCGTGTTGTAAATGGTGCCAGAACCTTGGTTTTCAAAGGTAGCTGAAAACTGCGTTGGCGCTGATGTTCTCGCTGAACGTGGAGTTGTCTGCATTTCAAAGGAGCAGCTAGATCATTACTTTGTGCGGAATACTCAGTAAGCTGCTTTTCAGCGCATTGTGTTTTTCTTCCCTATAGCTAACATGTACTTCGTGTTGTAAATGGTGCCAGAACCTTGGTTTTCAAAGGTAGCTGAAAACTGCGTTGGCGCTGATGTTCTCTCTGGACGTGGAGTTGTCTGCATTTCAAAGGAGCAGCTAGATCATTACTTTGTGCGGAATACTCAATAAGCTGCATTTCAGCGCATTGTGTTTTTCTTCCCTATAGCGAACATGTACTTCGTGTTGTAAATGGTGCCAGAACCTTGGTTTTCAAAGGTAGCTGATAACCCAGTTGGTGCTGATGTTCTCTCTGAACGTGGAGTTTTCTGCCTTTCAAAGGAGCAGCTAGATCATTACTTTGTGCGGAACACTCAATAAGCTGCTTTTCAGCACATTGTGTTTTATAGACACTCTGTGAGAAATGTGGGATTTCATTCGAAGCGGGTTTTCCATTATGAAGCAGTTTCACATTCTTAGTTTCTTCTCTATAGCGAACATGTACTTCGTGTTGTAAATGGTGCCAGAAGCTTGGTTTTCAAAGGTAGCTGAAAACTGCGTTGGCGCGGATGTTCTCTCTGAACGTGGAGTTGTCTGCATTTCAAAGGAGCAGCTAGATCATTACTTTGTGCGGAATACTCAGTAAGCTGCTTTTCAGCGCATTGTGTTTTTCTTCCCTATAGCGAACATGTACTTCGTGTTGTAAATGGTGCCAGAACCTTGGTTTTCAAAGGTAGCTGAAAACTGCGTTGGCGCTGATGTTCTCGCTGAACGTGGAGTTGTCTGCATTTCAAAGGAGCAGCTAGATCATTACTTTGTGCGGAATACTCAGTAAGCTGCTTTTCAGCGCATTGTGTTTTTCTTCCCTATAGCGAACATGTACTTCGTGTTGTAAATGGTGCCAGAACCTTGGTTTTCAAAGGTAGCTGAAAACTGCGTTGGCGCTGATGTTCTCTCTGGATGTGGAGTTGTCTGCATTTCAAAGGAGCAGCTAGATCATTACTTTGTGCGGAATACTCAATAAGCTGCTTTTCAGCACATTGTGTTTTATAGACACTGTGTGAGAAATGTGGGATTTCGTTCGAAGCGGGTTTTCCATTGTGAAGCAGTTTCACATTCTGAGTTTCTTCCCTATAGCGAACATGTACTTCGTGTTGTAAATGGTGCCAGAACCTTGGTTTTCATAGGTAGCTGAAAACTGCGTTGGTGCTGATGTTCTCTCTGAACGTGGAGTTGTCTGCATTTCAAAGGAGCAGCTAGATCATTACTTTGTGCGGAATACTCAATAAGCTGCATTTCAGCGCATTGTGTTTTTCTTCCCTATAGCGAACATGTACTTCGTGTTGTAAATGGTGCCAGAACCTTGGTTTTCAAAGGTAGCTGAAAACTGCGTTGGTGCTGATGTTCTCTCTGAACGTGGAGTTTTCTGCCTTTCAAAGGAGCAGCTAGATCATTACTTTGTGCGGAACACTCAATAAGCTGCTTTTCAGCACATTGTGTTTTATAGACACTCTGTGAGAAATGTGGAATTTCATTCGAAGCGGGTTTTCCATTATGAAGCAGTTTCACATTCTTAGTTTCTTCTCTATAGCGAACATGTACTTCGTGTTGTAAATGGTGCCAGAACCTTGGTTTTCAAAGGTAGCTGAAAACTGCGTTGGCGCTGATGTTCTCTCTCAACGTGGAGTTGTCTGCATTTCAAAGGAGCAGCTAGATCATTACTTTGTGCGGAATACTCAATAAGCTGCATTTCAGCGCATTGTGTTTTTCTTCCCTATAGCGAACATGTACTTCGTGTTGTAAATGGTGCCAGAAGCTTGGTTTTCAAAGGTAGCAGAAAACTGCGTTGGCGCTGATGTTCTCTCTGAACGTCGAGTTGTCTGCATTTCAAAGGAGCAGCTAGATCATTACTTTGTGCGGAATACTCAGTAAGCTGCTTTCAGCGCATTGTGTTTTTCTTCCCTATAGCTAACATGTACTTCATGTTATTAATGGTGCCATAACCTTGGTTTTCAAAGGTAGCTGAAAACTGCGTTGGTGCTGATGTTCTCTCTGAACGTGGAGTTGTCTGCATTTCAAAGGAGCAGCTAGATCATTACTTTGTGCGGAACACTCAATAAGCTGCTTTTCAGCACATTGTGTTTTATAGACACTGTGTGAGAAATGTGGGATTTCGTTCGAAGCGGGTTTTCCATTGTGAAGCAGTTTCACATTCTTAGTTTCTTCTCTATAGCGAACATGTACTTCGTGTTGTAAATGGTGCCAGAACGCTTGGTTTTCAAAGGTAGCTGAAAACTGCGTTGGTGCTGATGTTCTCGCTGAACGTGGAGTTGTCTGCATTTCAAAGGAGCAGCTAGATCATTACTTTGTGCGGAATACTCAATAAGCTGCATTTCAGCGCATTGTGTTTTTCTTCCCTATAGCGAACATGTACTTCGTGTTGTAAATGGTGCCAGAACCTTGGTTTTCAAAGGTAGCTGAAAACTGCGTTGGTGCTGATGTTCTCTCTGGATGTGGAGTTGTCTGCATTTCAAAGGAGCAGCTAGATCATTACTTTGTGCGGAACACTCAATAAGCTGCATTTCAGCACATTGTGTTTTATAGACACTGTGTGAGAAATGTGGGATTTCGTTCGAAGCGGGTTTTCCATTGTGAAGCAGTTTCACATTCTGAGTTTCTTCCCTATAGCGAACATGTACTTCGTGTTGTAAATGGTGCCAGAACGTTGGTTTTCAAAGGTAGCTGAAAACTGCGTTGGTGCTGATGTTCTCTCTGGACGTGGAGTTGTCTGCATTTCAAAGGAGCAGCTAGATCATTACTTTGTGCGGAATACTCAATAAGCTGCATTTCAGCGCATTGTGTTTTTCTTCCCTATAGCGAACATGTACTTCGTGTTGTAAATGGTGCCAGAACCTTGGTTTTCAAAGGTAGCTGAAAACTGCGTTGGTGCTGATGTTCTCTCTGAACGTGGAGTTGTCTGCATTTCAAAGGAGCAGCTAGATCATTACTTTGTGCGGAACACTCAATAAGCTGCTTTTCAGCACATTGTGTTTTATAGACACTGTGTGAGAAATGTGGGATTTCGTTCGAAGCGGGTTTTCCATTGTGAAGCAGTTTCACATTCTGAGTTTCTTCCCTATAGCGAACATGTACTTCGTGTTGTAAATGGTGCCAGAACCTTGGTTTTCAAAGGTAGCTGAAAACTGCGTTGGCGCTGATGTTCTCTCTGAATGTGGAGTTGTCTGCATTTCAAAGGAGCAGCTAGATCATTACTTTGTGCGGAATACTCAATAAGCTGCATTTCAGCGCATTGTGTTTTTCTTCCCTATAGCGAACATGTACTTCGTGTTGTAAATGGTGCCAGAAGCTTGGTTTTCAAAGGTAGCTGAAAACTGCGTTGGTGCTGATGTTCTCGCTGAACGTGGAGTTGTCTGCATTTCAAAGGAGCAGCTAGATCATTACTTTGTGCGGAATACTCAATAAGCTGCTTTTCAGCGCATTGTGTTTTTCTTCCCTATAGCGAACATGTACTTCGTGTTGTAAATGGTGCCAGAACCTTGGTTTTCAAAGGTAGCTGAAAACTGCGTTGGTGCTGATGTTCTCGCTGAACGTGGAGTTGTCTGCATTTCAAAAGGAGCAGCTAGATCATTACTTTGTGCGGAACACTCAATAAGCTGCATTTCAGTGCATTGTGTTTTATAGACACTGTGTGAGAATTGTGGGATTTCGTTCAAAGCGGGTTTTCCATTGTGAAGCAGTTTCACATTCTGAGTTTCTTCCCTATAGCGAACATGTACTTCGTGTTGTAAATGGTGCCAGAACCTTGGTTTTCATAGGTAGCTGAAAACTGCGTTGGTGCTGATGTTCTCGCTGAACGTGGAGTTGTCTGCATTTCAAAGGAGCAGCTAGATCATTACTTTGTGCGGAACACTCAATAAGCTGCTTTTCAGCACATTGTGTTTTATAGACACTGTGTGAGAAATGTGGGATTTCGTTCGAAGCGGGTTTTCCATTGTGAAGCAGTTTCACATTCTGAGTTTCTTCCCTATAGCGAACATGTACTTCGTGTTGTAAATGGTGCCAGAACCTTGGTTTTCAAAGGTAGCTGAAAACTGCGTTGGCGCTGATGTTCTCTCTGAACGTGGAGTTGTCTGCATTTCAAAGGAGCAGCTAGATCATTACTTTGTGCGGAATACTCAATAAGCTGCATTTCAGCGCATTGTGTTTTTCTTCCCTATAGCGAACATGTACTTCGTGTTGTAAATGGTGCCAGAACCTTGGTTTTCAAAGGTAGCTGAAAACTGCGTTGGCGCTGATGTTCTCTCTGGATGTGGAGTTGTCTACATTTCAAAGGAGCAGCTAGATCATTACTTTGTGCGGAATACTCAATAAGCTGCTTTTCAGCACATTGTATTTTATAGACACTGTGTGAGAAATGTGGTATTTCGTTCGAAGCGTGTTTTCCATTGTGAAGCAGTTTCACATTCTGAGTTTCTTCCCTATAGCGAACATGTACTTCGTGTTGTAAATGGTGCTAGAACGTTAGTTTTCATAGGTAGCTGAAAACTGCGTTGGTGCTGATGTTCTCTCTCAACGTGGAGTTGTCTGCTTTTCAAAGGAGCAGCTAGATCATTACTTTGTGCGGAATACTCAATAAGCTGCTTTTCAGCACATTGTGTTTTTCTTCCCTATAGCTAACATGTACTTCGTGTTGCAAATGCTGTCAGAAGATTGGTTTTCAAAGGTAGCTGAGAACTGCGTTGGTGTTAATGTTCTCTCTGAACGTGGAGTTTTCTGCCTTTCAAAGGAGCAGCTAGATCATTACTTTGTGCGGAACACTCAATAAGCTGCTTTTCAGCACATTGTGTTTTATAGACACTTGTGAGAAATGTGAAATTTCATTCGAAGCGGGTTTTCCATTATGAAGCAGTTTCACATTCTTAGTTTCTTCTCTATAGCGAACATGTACTTCGTGTTGTAAATGGTGCCAGAACCTTGGTTTTCAAAGGTAGCTGAAAACTGCGTTGGCGCTGATGTTCTCTCTGGATGTGGAGTTGTCTGCATTTCAAAGGAGCAGCTAGATCATTACTTTGTGCGGAATACTCAGTAAGCTGCTTTTCCGCGCATTGTGTTTTTCTTCCCTATAGCGAACATGTACTTCGTGTTGTAAATGGTGCCAGAAGCTTGGTTTTCAAAGGTAGCTGAAAACTGCGTTGGCGCTGATGTTCTCTCTGAACGTCTAGTTGTCTGCATTTCAAAGGAGCAGCTAGATCATTACTTTGTGCGGAATACTCAGTAAGCTGCTTTTCCGCGCATCGTGTTTTTCTTCCCTATAGCGAACATGTACTTCGTGTTGTAAATGGTGCCAGAACCTTGGTTTTCAAAGGTAGCTGAAAACTGCGTTGGCGCTGATGTTCTCGCTGAACGTAGAGTTGTCTGCATTTCAAAGGAGCAGCTAGATCATTACTTTGTGCGGAATACTCAGTAAGCTGCTTTTCAGCGCATTGTGTTTTATAGACACTGTGTGAGAAATGTGGGATTTCGTTCGAAGCGGGTTTTGCATTGTGAAGCAGTTTCACATTCTGACTTTCTTCCCTATAGCGAACATGTACTTCGTATTGTAAATGGTGCCAGAACCTTGGTTTTCAAAGGTAGCTGAAAACTGCGTTGGCGCTGATGTTCTCTCTCAACGTGGAGTTGTCTGCATTTCAAAGGAGCAGCTAGATAATTACTTTGTGCGGAATACTCAATAAGCTGCATTTCAGCGCATTGTGTTTTTCTTCCCTATAGCGAACATGTACTTCGTGTTGTAAATGGTGCCAGAACCTTGGTTTTCAAAGGTAGCTGAAAACTGCGTTGGCGCTGATGTTCTCTCTGGATGTGGAGTTGTCTACATTTCAAAGGAGCAGCTAGATCATTACTTTGTGCGGAATACTCAATAAGCTGCTTTTCAGCACATTGTATTTTATAGACACTGTGTGAGAAATGTGGTATTTCGTTCGAAGCGGGTTTTCCATTGTGAAGCAGTTTCACATTCTGAGTTTCTTCCCTATAGCGAACATGTACTTCGTGTTGTAACTGGTGCTAGAACGTTAGTTTTCATAGGTAGCTGAAAACTGCGTTGGTGCTGATGTTCTCTCTGAACGTGGAGTTGTCTGCTTTTCAAAGGAGCAGCTAGATCATTACTTTGTGCGGAATACTCAATAAGCTGCTTTTCAGCACATTGTGTTTTTCTTCCCTATAGCTAACATGTACTTCGTGTTGCAAATGCTGTCAGAAGATTGGTTTTCAAAGGTAGCTGAGAACTGCGTTGGTGTTAATGTTCTCTCTGAACGTGGAGTTTTCTGCCTTTCAAAGGAGCAGCTAGATCATTACTTTGTGCGGAACACTCAATAAGCTGCTTTTCAGCACATTGTGTTTTATAGACACTCTGTGAGAAATGTGAAATTTCATTCGAAGCGGGTTTTCCATTATGAAGCAGTTTCACATTCTTAGTTTCTTCTCTATAGCGAACATGTACTTCGTGTTGTAAATGGTGCCAGAACCTTGGTTTTCATAGGTAGCTGAAAACTGCGTAGGCGCTGATGTTCTCTCTGGATGTGGAGTTGTCTGCATTTCAAAGGAGCAGCTAGATCATTACTTTGTGCGGAATACTCAATAAGCTGCTTTTCAGCGCATTGTGTTTTTCTTCCCTATAGCGAACATGTACTTCGTGTTGTAAATGGTGCCAGAACCTTGGTTTTCAAAGGTAGCTGAAAACTGCGTTGGCGCTGATGTTCTCTCTGAACGTCTAGTTGTCTGCATTTCAAAGGAGCAGCTAGATCATTACTTTGTGCGGAATACTCAGTAAGCTGCTTTTCCGCGCATCGTGTTTTTCTTCCCTATAGCGAACATGTACTTCGTGTTGTAAATGGTGCCAGAACCTTGGTTTTCAAAGGTAGCTGAAAACTGCGTTGGCGCTGATGTTCTCGCTGAACGTAGAGTTGTCTGCATTTCAAAGGAGCAGCTAGATCATTACTTTGTGCGGAATACTCAGTAAGCTGCTTTTCAGCGCATTGTGTTTTTCTTCCCTATAGCTAACATGTACTTCGTGTTGTAAATGGTGCCAGAACCTTGGTTTTCAAAGGTAGCTGAAAACTGCGTTGGCGCTGATGTTCTCTCTGGATGTGGAGTTGTCTACATTTCAAAGGAGCAGCTAGATCATTACTTTGTGCGGAATACTCAATAAGCTGCTTTTCAGCACATTGTATTTTATAGACACTGTGTGAGAAATGTGGGATTTCGTTCGAAGCGGGTTTTCCATTGTGAAGCAGTTTCACATTCTGAGTTTCTTCTCTATAGCGAACATGTACTTCGTGTTGTAACTGGTGCTAGAACGTTAGTTTTCATAGGTAGCTGAAAACTGCGTTGGTGCTGATGTTCTCTCTGAACGTGGAGTTGTCTGCATTTCAAAGGAGCAGCTAGATCATTACTTTGTGCGGAATACTCAATAAGCTGCTTTTCAGCACATTGTGTTTTTCTTCCCTATAGCTAACATGTACTTCGTGTTGTAAATGGTGTCAGAAGATTGGTTTTCAAAGGTAGCTGAGAACTGCGTTGGTGTTAATGTTCTCTCTGAACGTGGAGTTTTCTGCCTTTCAAAGGAGCAGCTAGATCATTACTTTGTGCGGAACACTCAATAAGCTGCTTTTCAGCACATTGTGTTTTATAGACACTCTGTGAGAAACGTGAAATTTCATTCGAAGCGGGTTTTCCATTATGAAGCAGTTTCACATTCTTAGTTTCTTCTCTATAGCGAACATGTACTTCGTGTTGTAAATGGTGCCAGAAGCTTGGTTTTCATAGGTAGCTGAAAACTGCGTAGGCGCTGATGTTCTCTCTGGATGTGGAGTTGTCTGCATTTCAAAGGAGCAGCTAGATCATTACTTTGTGCGGAATACTCAATAAGCTGCATTTCAGCGCATTGTGTTTTTCTTCCCTATAGCGAACATGTACTTCGTGTTGTAAATGGTGCCAGAAGCTTGGTTTTCAAAGGTAGCTGAAAACTGCGTTGGCGCTGATGTTCTCTCTGAACGTCTAGTTGTCTGCATTTCAAAGGAGCAGCTAGATCATTACTTTGTGCGGAATACTCAGTAAGCTGCTTTTCCGCGCATCGTGTTTTTCTTCCCTATAGCGAACATGTACTTCGTGTTGTAAATGGTGCCAGAACCTTGGTTTTCAAAGGTAGCTGAAAACTGCGTTGGCGCTGATGTTCTCGGTGAACGTAGAGTTGTCTGCATTTCAAAGGAGCAGCTAGATCATTACTTTGTGCGGAATACTCAGTAAGCTGCTTTTCAGCGCATTGTGTTTTTCTTCCCTATAGCTAACATGTACTTCGTGTTGTAAATGGTGCCAGAACCTTGGTTTTCAAAGGTAGCTGAAAACTGCGTTGGCGCTGATGTTCTCTCTGGATGTGGAGTTGTCTACATTTCAAAGGAGCAGCTAGATCATTACTTTGTGCGGAATACTCAATAAGCTGCTTTTCAGCACATTGTATTTTATAGACACTGTGTGAGAAATGTGGTATTTCGTTCGAAGCGTGTTTTCCATTGTGAAGCAGTTTCACATTCTGAGTTTCTTCCCTATAGCGAACATGTACTTCGTGTTGTAACTGGTGCTAGAACGTTAGTTTTCATAGGTAGCTGAAAACTGCGTTGGTGCTGATGTTCTCTCTCAACGTGGAGTTGTCTGCTTTTCAAAGGAGCAGCTAGATCATTACTTTGTGCGGAATACTCAATAAGCTGCTTTTCAGCACATTGTGTTTTTCTTCCCTATAGCTAACATGTACTTCGTGTTGTAAATGGTGTCAGAAGATTGGTTTTCAAAGGTAGCTGAGAACTGCGTTGGTGTTAATGTTCTCTCTGAACGTGGAGTTTTCTGCCTTTCAAAGGAGCAGCTAGATCATTACTTTGTGCGGAACACTCAATAAGCTGCTTTTCAGCACATTGTGTTTTATAGACACTCTGTGAGAAACGTGAAATTTCATTCGAAGCTGGTTTTCCATTATGAAGCAGTTTCACATTCTTAGTTTCTTCTCTATAGCGAACATGTACTTCGTGTTGTAAATGGTGCCAGAACCTTGGTTTTCATAGGTAGCTGAAAACTGCGTAGGCGCTGATGTTCTCTCTGGATGTGGAGTTGTCTGCATTTCAAAGGAGCAGCTAGATCATTACTTTGTGCGGAATACTCAATAAGCTGCATTTCAGCGCATTGTGTTTTTCTTCCCTATAGCGAACATGTACTTCGTGTTGTAAATGGTGCCAGAAGCTTGGTTTTCAAAGGTAGCTGAAAACTGCGTTGGCGCTGATGTTCTCTCTGAACGTCTAGTTGTCTGCATTTCAAAGGAGCAGCTAGATCATTACTTTGTGCGGAATACTCAGTAAGCTGCTTTTCAGCGCACTGTGTTTTTCTTCCCTATAGCTAACATGTACTTCGTGTTGTAAATGGTGCCAGAACCTTGGTTTTCAAAGGTAGCTGAAAACTGCGTTGGCGCTGATGTTCTCGCTGAACGTAGAGTTGTCTGCATTTCAAAGGAGCAGCTAGATCATTACTTTGTGCGGAATACTCAGTAAGCTGCTTTTCAGCGCATTGTGTTTTTCTTCCCTATAGCGAACATGTACTTCGTGTTGTAAATGGTGCCAGAACCTTGGTTTTCAAAGGTAGCTGAAAACTGCGTTGGCGCTGATGTTCTCTCTGGATGTGGAGTTGTCTACATTTCAAAGGAGCAGCTAGATCATTACTTTGTGCGGAATACTCAATAAGCTGCTTTTCAGCACATTGTGTTTTTCTTCCCTATAGCTAACATGTACTTCGTGTTGTAAATGGTGTCAGAAGATTGGTTTTCAAAGGTAGCTGAGAACTGCGTTGGTGTTAATGTTCTCTCTGAACGTGGAGTTTTCTGCCTTTCAAAGGAGCAGCTAGATCATTACTTTGTGCGGAACACTCAATAAGCTGCTTTTCAGCACATTGTGTTTTATAGACACTCTGTGAGAAACGTGAAATTTCATTCGAAGCGGGTTTTCCATTATGAAGCAGTTTCACATTCTTAGTTTCTTCTCTATAGCGAACATGTACTTCGTGTTGTAAATGGTGCCAGAAGCTTGGTTTTCATAGGTAGCTGAAAACTGCGTTGGCGCTGATGTTCTCTCTGAACGTCTAGTTGTCTGCATTTCAAAGGAGCAGCTAGATCATTACTTTGTGCGGAATACTCAGTAAGCTGCTTTTCCGCGCATTGTGTTTTTCTTCCCTATAGCGAACATGTACTTCGTGTTGTAAATGGTGCCAGAACCTTGGTTTTCAAAGGTAGCTGAAAACTGCGTTGGCGCTGATGTTCTCGCTGAACGTAGAGTTGTCTGCATTTCAAAGGAGCAGCTAGATCATTACTTTGTGCGGAATACTCAGTAAGCTGCTTTTCAGCGCATTGTGTTTTTCTTCCCTATAGCTAACATGTACTTCGTGTTGTAAATGGTGCCAGAACCTTGGTTTTCAAAGGTAGCTGAAAACTGCGTTGGCGCTGATGTTCTCTCTGGATGTGGAGTTGTCTACATTTCAAAGGAGCAGCTAGATCATTACTTTGTGCGGAATACTCAATAAGCTGCTTTTCAGCACATTGTATTTTATAGACACTGTGTGAGAAATGTGGTATTTCGTTCGAAGCGTGTTTTCCATTGTGAAGCAGTTTCACATTCTGAGTTTCTTCCCTATAGCGAACATGTACTTCGTGTTGTAACTGGTGCTAGAACGTTAGTTTTCATAGGTAGCTGAAAACTGCGTTGGTGCTGATGTTCTCTCTCAACGTGGAGTTGTCTGCTTTTCAAAGGAGCAGCTAGATCATTACTTTGTGCGGAATACTCAATAAGCTGCTTTTCAGCACATTGTGTTTTTCTTCCCTATAGCTAACATGTACTTCGTGTTGTAAATGGTGTCAGAAGATTGGTTTTCAAAGGTAGCTGAGAACTGCGTTGGTGTTAATGTTCTCTCTGAACGTGGAGTTTTCTGCCTTTCAAAGGAGCAGCTAGATCATTACTTTGTGCGGAACACTCAATAAGCTGCTTTTCAGCACATTGTGTTTTATAGACACTCTGTGAGAAACGTGAAATTTCATTCGAAGCTGGTTTTCCATTATGAAGCAGTTTCACATTCTTAGTTTCTTCTCTATAGCGAACATGTACTTCGTGTTGTAAATGGTGCCAGAACCTTGGTTTTCATAGGTAGCTGAAAACTGCGTAGGCGCTGATGTTCTCTCTGGATGTGGAGTTGTCTGCATTTCAAAGGAGCAGCTAGATCATTACTTTGTGCGGAATACTCAATAAGCTGCATTTCAGCGCATTGTGTTTTTCTTCCCTATAGCGAACATGTACTTCGTGTTGTAAATGGTGCCAGAAGCTTGGTTTTCAAAGGTAGCTGAAAACTGCGTTGGCGCTGATGTTCTCTCTGAACGTCTAGTTGTCTGCATTTCAAAGGAGCAGCTAGATCATTACTTTGTGCGGAATACTCAGTAAGCTGCTTTTCAGCGCACTGTGTTTTTCTTCCCTATAGCTAACATGTACTTCGTGTTGTAAATGGTGTCAGAAGATTGGTTTTCAAAGGTAGCTGAGAACTGCGTTGGTGTTAATGTTCTCTCTGAACGTGGAGTTTTCTGCCTTTCAAAGGAGCAGCTAGATCATTACTTTGTGCGGAACACTCAATAAGCTGCTTTTCAGCACATTGTGTTTTATAGACACTCTGTGAGAAACGTGAAATTTCATTCGAAGCGGGTTTTCCATTGTGAAGCAGTTTCACATTCTTAGTTTCTTCTCTATAGCGAACATGTACTTCGTGTTGTAAATGGTGCCAGAAGCTTGGTTTTCAAAGGTAGCTGAAAACTGCGTTGGCGCTGATGTTCTCGCTGAACGTGGAGTTGTCTGCATTTCAAAGGAGCAGCTAGATCATTACTTTGTGCGGAATACTCAATAAGCTGCATTTCAGCGCATTGTGTTTTTCTTCCCTATAGCGAACATGTACTTCGTGTTGTAAATGGTGCCAGAACCTTGGTTTTCAAAGGTAGCTGAAAACTGCGTTGGTGTTGATGTTCTCTCTGAACGTGGAGTTGTCTGCATTTCAAAGGAGCAGCTAGATCATTACTTTGTGCGGAACACTCAATAACTGCTTTCAGCACATTGTGTTTTATAGACACTGTGTGAGAAATGTGGGATTTCGTTCGAAGCGGGTTTTCCATTGTGAAGCAGTTTCACATTCTGAGTTTCTTCCCTATAGCGAACATGTACTTCGTGTTGTAAATGGTGCCAGAACCTTGGTTTTCATAGGTAGCTGAAAACTGCGTTGGTGCTGATGTTCTCTCTGGATGTGGAGTTGTCTGCATTTCAAAGGAGCAGCTAGATCATTACTTTGTGCGGAATACTCAATAAGCTGCATTTCAGCGCATTGTGTTTTTCTTCCCTATAGCGAACATGTACTTCGTGTTGTAAATGGTGCCAGAACCTTGGTTTTCAAAGGTAGCTGAAAACTGCGTTGGTGTTGATGTTCTCTCTGAACGTGGAGTTGTCTGCATTTCAAAGGAGCAGCTAGATCATTACTTTGTGCGGAACACTCAATAAGCTGCTTTTCAGCACATTGTGTTTTATAGACACTGTGTGAGAAATGTGGGATTTCGTTCGAAGCGGGTTTTCCATTGTGAAGCAGTTTCACATTCTGAGTTTCTTCCCTATAGCGAACATGTACTTCGTGTTGTAAATGGTGCCAGAAGCTTGGTTTTCAAAGGTAGCTGAAAACTGCGTTGGCGCTGATGTTCTCTCTGAACGTGGAGTTGTCTGCATTTCAAAGGAGCAGCTAGATCATTACTTTGTGCAGAATACTCAATAAGCTGCTTTTCAGCGCATTGTGTTTTTCTTCCCTATAGCGAACATGTACTTCGTGTTGTAAATGGTGCCAGAAGCTTGGTTTTCAAAGGTAGCTGAAAACTGCGTTGGTGCTGATGTTCTCTCTGAACGTGGAGTTGTCTGCATTTCAAAGGAGCAGCTTGATCATTACTTTGTGCGGAATACCCAATAAGCTGCTTTTCAGTGCATTGTGTTTTTCTTCCCTATAGCAAACATGTACTTCGTGTTGTAAATGGTGCCAGAACCTTGGTTTTCAAAGGTAGCTGAAAACTGCGTTGGCGCTGATGTTCTCTCTGGATGTGGAGTTGTCTGCATTTCAAAGGAGCAGCTAGATCATTACTTTGTGCGGAACACTCAATAACCTGCATTTCAGCGCATTTGTTTTATAGACACTGTGTGAGAAATGTGGGATTTCGTTCGAAGCGGGTTTTCCATTGTGAAGCAGTTTCACATTCTGAGTTTCTTCCCTATAGCGAACATGTACTTCGTGTTGTAAATGGTGCCAGAAGCTTGGTTTTCAAAGGTAGCTGAAAACTGCGTTGGCGCTGATGTTCTCGCTGAACGTGGAGTTGTCTGCATTTCAAAGGAGCAGCTAGATCATTACTTTGTGCGGAACACTGAATAAGCTGCTTTTCAGCACATTGTGTTTTATAGACACTGTGTGAGAAATGTGGGATTTCGTTCGAAGCGGGTTTTCCATTGTGAAGCAGTTTCACATTCTGACTTTCTTCCCTATAGCGAACATGTACTTCGTGTTGTAAATGGTGCCAGAACCTTGGTTTTCAAAGGTAGCTGAAAACTGCGTTGGCGCTGATGTTCTCGCTGAACGTGGAGTTGTCTGCATTTCAAAGGAGCAGCTAGATCATTACTTTGTGCGGAATACTCAATAAGCTGCATTTCAGCGCATTGTGTTTTTCTTCCCTATAGCGAACATGTACTTCGTGTTGTAAATGGTGCCAGAACCTTGGTTTTCAAAGGTAGCTGAAAACTGCGTTGGCGCTGATGTTCTCTCTGGATGTGGAGTTGTCTACATTTCAAAGGAGCAGCTAGATCATTACTTTGTGCGGAATACTCAATAAGCTGCTTTTCAGCACATTGTATTTTATAGACACTGTGTGAGAAATGTGGTATTTCGTTCGAAGCGTGTTTTCCATTGTGAAGCAGTTTCACATTCTGAGTTTCTTCCCTATAGCGAACATGTACTTCGTGTTGTAAATGGTGCTAGAACGTTAGTTTTCATAGGTAGCTGAAAACTGCGTTGGTGCTGATGTTCTCTCTCAACGTGGAGTTGTCTGCTTTTCAAAGGAGCAGCTAGATCATTACTTTGTGCGGAATACTCAATAAGCTGCTTTTCAGCACATTGTGTTTTTCTTCCCTATAGCTAACATGTACTTCGTGTTGTAAATGGTGTCAGAAGATTGGTTTTCAAAGGTAGCTGAGAACTGCGTTGGTGTTAATGTTCTCTCTGAACGTGGAGTTTTCTGCCTTTCAAAGGAGCAGCTAGATCATTACTTTGTGCGGAACACTCAATAAGCTGCTTTTCAGCACATTGTGTTTTATAGACACTCTGTGAGAAATGTGAAATTTCATTCGAAGCGGGTTTTCCATTATGAAGCAGTTTCACATTCTTAGTTTCTTCTCTATAGCGAACATGTACTTCGTGTTGTAAATGGTGCCAGAACCTTGGTTTTCATAGGTAGCTGAAAACTGCGTAGGCGCTGATGTTCTCTCTGGATGTGGAGTTGTCTGCATTTCAAAGGAGCAGCTAGATCATTACTTTGTGCGGAATACTCAGTAAGCTGCTTTTCCGCGCATCGTGTTTTTCTTCCCTATAGCGAACATGTACTTCGTGTTGTAAATGGTGCCAGAAGCTTGGTTTTCAAAGGTAGCTGAAAACTGCGTTGGCGCTGATGTTCTCTCTGAACGTCTAGTTGTCTGCATTTCAAAGGAGCAGCTAGATCATTACTTTGTGCGGAATACTCAGTAAGCTGCTTTTCCGCGCATCGTGTTTTTCTTCCCTATAGCGAACATGTACTTCGTGTTGTAAATGGTGCCAGAACCTTGGTTTTCAAAGGTAGCTGAAAACTGCGTTGGCGCTGATGTTCTCGCTGAACGTGGAGTTGTCTGCATTTCAAAGGAGCAGCTAGATCATTACTTTGTGCGGAATACTCAATAAGCTGCTTTTCAGCGCATTGTGTTTTATAGACACTGTGTGAGAAATGTGGGATTTCGTTCGAAGCGGGTTTTGCATTGTGAAGCAGTTTCACATTCTGAGTTTCTTCCCTATAGCGAACATGTACTTCGTGTTGTAAATGGTGCCAGAACCTTGGTTTTCAAAGGTAGCTGAAAACTGCGTTGGCGCTGATGTTCTCTCTGAACGTGGAGTTGTCTGCATTTCAAAGGAGCAGCTAGATCATTACTTTGTGCGGAATACTCAATAAGCTGCATTTCAGCGCATTGTGTTTTTCTTCCCTATAGCGAACATGTACTTCGTGTTGTAAATGGTGCCAGAACCTTGGTTTTCAAAGGTAGCTGAAAACTGCGTTGGCGCTGATGTTCTCTCTGGATGTGGAGTTGTCTGCATTTCAAAGGAGCAGCTAGATCATTACTTTGTGCGGAATACTCAATAAGCTGCTTTTCAGCACATTGTATTTTATAGACACTGTGTGAGAAATGTGGGATTTCGTTCGAAGCGTGTTTTCCATTGTGAAGCAGTTTCACATTCTGAGTTTCTTCCCTATAGCGAACATGTACTTCGTGTTGTAACTGGTGCTAGAACGTTAGTTTTCATAGGTAGCTGAAAACTGCGTTGGTGCTGATGTTCTCTCTGAACGTGGAGTTGTCTGCTTTTCAAAGGAGCAGCTAGATCATTACTTTGTGCGGAATACTCAATAAGCTGCTTTT
The DNA here is from genome assembly GCF_017591425.1 of Ochotona curzoniae. Lineage (NCBI taxonomy): Eukaryota > Metazoa > Chordata > Mammalia > Lagomorpha > Ochotonidae > Ochotona > Ochotona curzoniae. The sequence goes on from NW_024466044.1 coordinate 77,980, forward strand.
CAGCACATTGTGTTTTTCTTCCCTATAGCTAACATGTACTTCGTGTTGTAAATGGTGTCAGAAGATTGGTTTTCAAAGGTAGCTGAGAACTGCGTTGGTGTTAATGTTCTCTCTGAACGTGGAGTTTTCTGCCTTTCAAAGGAGCAGCTAGATCATTACTTTGTGCGGAACACTCAATAAGCTGCTTTTCAGCACATTGTGTTTTATAGACACTCTGTGAGAAATGTGAAATTTCATTCGAAGCTGGTTTTCCATTATGAAGCAGTTTCACATTCTTAGTTTCTTCTCTATAGCGAACATGTACTTCGTGTTGTAAATGGTGCCAGAACCTTGGTTTTCATAGGTAGCTGAAAACTGCGTTGGCGCTGATGTTCTCTCTGGATGTGGAGTTGTCTGCATTTCAAAGGAGCAGCTAGATCATTACTTTGTGCGGAATACTCAATAAGCTGCTTTTCAGCGCATTGTGTTTTTCTTCCCTATAGCGAACATGTACTTCGTGTTGTAAATGGTGCCAGAACCTTGGTTTTCAAAGGTAGCTGAAAACTGCGTTGGCGCTGATGTTCTCTCTGAACGTCTAGTTGTCTGCATTTCAAAGGAGCAGCTAGATCATTACTTTGTGCGGAATACTCAGTAAGCTGCTTTTCCGCGCATCGTGTTTTTCTTCCCTATAGCGAACATGTACTTCGTGTTGTAAATGGTGCCAGAACCTTGGTTTTCAAAGGTAGCTGAAAACTGCGTTGGCGCTGATGTTCTCGCTGAACGTAGAGTTGTCTGCATTTCAAAGGAGCAGCTAGATCATTACTTTGTGCGGAATACTCAGTAAGCTGCTTTTCAGCGCATTGTGTTTTTCTTCCCTATAGCTAACATGTACTTCGTGTTGTAAATGGTGCCAGAACCTTGGTTTTCAAAGGTAGCTGAAAACTGCGTTGGCGCTGATGTTCTCTCTGGATGTGGAGTTGTCTACATTTCAAAGGAGCAGCTAGATCATTACTTTGTGCGGAATACTCAATAAGCTGCTTTTCAGCACATTGTATTTTATAGACACTGTGTGAGAAATGTGGGATTTCGTTCGAAGCGGGTTTTCCATTGTGAAGCAGTTTCACATTCTGAGTTTCTTCCCTATAGCGAACATGTACTTCGTGTTGTAACTGGTGCTAGAACGTTAGTTTTCATAGGTAGCTGAAAACTGCGTTGGTGCTGATGTTCTCTCTGAACGTGGAGTTGTCTGCATTTCAAAGGAGCAGCTAGATCATTACTTTGTGCGGAATACTCAATAAGCTGCTTTTCAGCACATTGTGTTTTTCTTCCCTATAGCTAACATGTACTTCGTGTTGTAAATGGTGTCAGAAGATTGGTTTTCAAAGGTAGCTGAGAACTGCGTTGGTGTTAATGTTCTCTCTGAACGTGGAGTTTTCTGCCTTTCAAAGGAGCAGCTAGATCATTACTTTGTGCGGAACACTCAATAAGCTGCTTTTCAGCACATTGTGTTTTATAGACACTCTGTGAGAAACGTGAAATTTCATTCGAAGCGGGTTTTCCATTATGAAGCAGTTTCACATTCTTAGTTTCTTCTCTATAGCGAACATGTACTTCGTGTTGTAAATGGTGCCAGAAGCTTGGTTTTCATAGGTAGCTGAAAACTGCGTTGGCGCTGATGTTCTCTCTGGATGTGGAGTTGTCTGCATTTCAAAGGAGCAGCTAGATCATTACTTTGTGCGGAATACTCAATAAGCTGCATTTCAGCGCATTGTGTTTTTCTTCCCTATAGCGAACATGTACTTCGTGTTGTAAATGGTGCCAGAAGCTTGGTTTTCAAAGGTAGCTGAAAACTGCGTTGGCGCTGATGTTCTCTCTGAACGTCTAGTTGTCTGCATTTCAAAGGAGCAGCTAGATCATTACTTTGTGCGGAATACTCAGTAAGCTGCTTTTCCGCGCATTGTGTTTTTCTTCCCTATAGCGAACATGTACTTCGTGTTGTAAATGGTGCCAGAACCTTGGTTTTCAAAGGTAGCTGAAAACTGCGTTGGCGCTGATGTTCTCGCTGAACGTAGAGTTGTCTGCATTTCAAAGGAGCAGCTAGATCATTACTTTGTGCGGAATACTCAGTAAGCTGCTTTTCAGCGCATTGTGTTTTTCTTCCCTATAGCTAACATGTACTTCGTGTTGTAAATGGTGCCAGAACCTTGGTTTTCAAAGGTAGCTGAAAACTGCGTTGGCGCTGATGTTCTCTCTGGATGTGGAGTTGTCTACATTTCAAAGGAGCAGCTAGATCATTACTTTGTGCGGAATACTCAATAAGCTGCTTTTCAGCACATTGTATTTTATAGACACTGTGTGAGAAATGTGGTATTTCGTTCGAAGCGTGTTTTCCATTGTGAAGCAGTTTCACATTCTGAGTTTCTTCCCTATAGCGAACATGTACTTCGTGTTGTAACTGGTGCTAGAACGTTAGTTTTCATAGGTAGCTGAAAACTGCGTTGGTGCTGATGTTCTCTCTCAACGTGGAGTTGTCTGCTTTTCAAAGGAGCAGCTAGATCATTACTTTGTGCGGAATACTCAATAAGCTGCTTTTCAGCACATTGTGTTTTTCTTCCCTATAGCTAACATGTACTTCGTGTTGTAAATGGTGTCAGAAGATTGGTTTTCAAAGGTAGCTGAGAACTGCGTTGGTGTTAATGTTCTCTCTGAACGTGGAGTTTTCTGCCTTTCAAAGGAGCAGCTAGATCATTACTTTGTGCGGAACACTCAATAAGCTGCTTTTCAGCACATTGTGTTTTATAGACACTCTGTGAGAAATGTGAAATTTCATTCGAAGCGGGTTTTCCATTATGAAGCAGTTTCACATTCTTAGTTTCTTCTCTATAGCGAACATGTACTTCGTGTTGTAAATGGTGCCAGAACCTTGGTTTTCATAGGTAGCTGAAAACTGCGTTGGCGCTGATGTTCTCTCTGGATGTGGAGTTGTCTGCATTTCAAAGGAGCAGCTAGATCATTACTTTGTGCGGAATACTCAATAAGCTGCATTTCAGCGCATTGTGTTTTTCTTCCCTATAGCGAACATGTACTTCGTGTTGTAAATGGTGCCAGAACCTTGGTTTTCAAAGGTAGCTGAAAACTGCGTTGGCGCTGATGTTCTCTCTGAACGTCTAGTTGTCTGCATTTCAAAGGAGCAGCTAGATCATTACTTTGTGCGGAATACTCAGTAAGCTGCTTTTCAGCGCATCTGTGTTTTTCTTCCCTATAGCGAACATGTACTTCGTGTTGTAAATGGTGCCAGAACCTTGGTTTTCAAAGGTAGCTGAAAACTGCGTTGGCGCTGATGTTCTCGCTGAACGTAGAGTTGTCTGCATTTCAAAGGAGCAGCTAGATCATTACTTTGTGCGGAATACTCAGTAAGCTGCTTTTCAGCGCATTGTGTTTTTCTTCCCTATAGCGAACATGTACTTCGTGTTGTAAATGGTGCCAGAACCTTGGTTTTCAAAGGTAGCTGAAAACTGCGTTGGCGCTGATGTTCTCTCTGGATGTGGAGTTGTCTGCATTTCAAAGGAGCAGCTAGATCATTACTTTGTGCGGAATACTCAATAAGCTGCTTTTCAGCACATTGTTTTTATAGACACTGTGTGAGAAATGTGGGATTTCGTTCGAAGCGGGTTTTCCATTGTGAAGCAGTTTCACATTCTGAGTTTCTTCCCTATAGCGAACATGTACTTCGTGTTGTAAATGGTGCTAGAACGTTAGTTTTCATAGGTAGCTGAAAACTGCGTTGGTGCTGATGTTCTCTCTGAACGTGGAGTTGTCTGCATTTCAAAGGAGCAGCTAGATCATTACTTTGTGCGGAATACTCAATAAGCTGCTTTTCAGCACATTGTGTTTTTCTTCCCTATAGCTAACATGTACTTCGTGTTGTAAATGGTGTCAGAAGATTGGTTTTCAAAGGTAGCTGAGAACTGCGTTGGTGTTAATGTTCTCTCTGAACGTGGAGTTTTCTGCCTTTCAAAGGAGCAGCTAGATCATTACTTTGTGCGGAACACTCAATAAGCTGCTTTTCAGCACATTGTGTTTTATAGACACTCTGTGAGAAACGTGAAATTTCATTCGAAGCGGGTTTTCCATTATGAAGCAGTTTCACATTCTTAGTTTCTTCTCTATAGCGAACATGTACTTCGTGTTGTAAATGGTGCCAGAACCTTGGTTTTCATAGGTAGCTGAAAACTGCGTTGGCGCTGATGTTCTCTCTGGATGTGGAGTTGTCTGCATTTCAAAGGAGCAGCTAGATCATTACTTTGTGCGGAATACTCAATAAGCTGCATTTCAGCGCATTGTGTTTTTCTTCCCTATAGCGAACATGTACTTCGTGTTGTAAATGGTGCCAGAAGCTTGGTTTTAAAGGTAGCTGAAAACTGCGTTGGCGCTGATGTTCTCTCTGAACGTCTAGTTGTCTGCATTTCAAAGGAGCAGCTAGATCATTACTTTGTGCGGAATACTCAGTAAGCTGCTTTTCAGCGCATTGTGCTTTTCTTCCCTATAGCGAACATGTACTTCGTGTTGTAAATGGTGCCAGAACCTTGGTTTTCAAAGGTAGCTGAAAACTGCGTTGGCGCTGATGTTCTCGCTGAACGTGGAGTTGTCTGCATTTCAAAGGAGCAGCTAGATCATTACTTTGTGCGGAATACTCAGTAAGCTGCTTTTCAGCGCATTGTGTTTTTCTTCCCTATAGCTAACATGTACTTCGTGTTGTAAATGGTGCCAGAACCTTGGTTTTCAAAGGTAGCTGAAAACTGCGTTGGCGCTGATGTTCTCTCTGGATGTGGAGTTGTCTACATTTCAAAGGAGCAGCTAGATCATTACTTTGTGCGGAATACTCAATAAGCTGCTTTTCAGCACATTGTATTTTATAGACACTGTGTGAGAAATGTGGTATTTCGTTCGAAGCGTGTTTTCCATTGTGAAGCAGTTTCACATTCTGAGTTTCTTCCCTATAGCGAACATGTACTTCGTGTTGTAAATGGTGCTAGAACGTTAGTTTTCATAGGTAGCTGAAAACTGCGTTGGTGCTGATGTTCTCTCTGAACGTGGAGTTGTCTGCTTTTCAAAGGAGCAGCTAGATCATTACTTTGTGCGGAATACTCAATAAGCTGCTTTTCAGCACATTGTGTTTTTCTTCCCTATAGCTAACATGTACTTCGTGTTGTAAATGGTGTCAGAAGATTGGTTTTCAAAGGTAGCTGAGAACTGCGTTGGTGTTAATGTTCTCTCTGAACGTGGAGTTTTCTGCCTTTCAAAGGAGCAGCTAGATCATTACTTTGTGCGGAACACTCAATAAGCTGCTTTTCAGCACATTGTGTTTTATAGACACTCTGTGAGAAACGTGAAATTTCATTCGAAGCTGGTTTTCCATTATGAAGCAGTTTCACATTCTTAGTTTCTTCTCTATAGCGAACATGTACTTCGTGTTGTAAATGGTGCCAGAACCTTGGTTTTCATAGGTAGCTGAAAACTGCGTTGGCGCTGATGTTCTCTCTGGATGTGGAGTTGTCTGCATTTCAAAGGAGCAGCTAGATCATTACTTTGTGCGGAATACTCAATAAGCTGCATTTCAGCGCATTGTGTTTTTCTTCCCTATAGCGAACATGTACTTCGTGTTGTAAATGGTGCCAGAAGCTTGGTTTTCAAAGGTAGCTGAAAACTGCGTTGGCGCTGATGTTCTCTCTGAACGTCTAGTTGTCTGCATTTCAAAGGAGCAGCTAGATCATTACTTTGTGCGGAATACTCAGTAAGCTGCTTTTCAGCGCACTGTGTTTTTCTTCCCTATAGCTAACATGTACTTCGTGTTGTAAATGGTGCCAGAACCTTGGTTTTCAAAGGTAGCTGAAAACTGCGTTGGCGCTGATGTTCTCGCTGAACGTAGAGTTGTCTGCATTTCAAAGGAGCAGCTAGATCATTACTTTGTGCGGAATACTCAGTAAGCTGCTTTTCAGCGCATTGTGTTTTTCTTCCCTATAGCTAACATGTACTTCGTGTTGTAAATGGTGCCAGAACCTTGGTTTTCAAAGGTAGCTGAAAACTGCGTTGGCGCTGATGTTCTCTCTGAACGTGGAGTTGTCTGCATTTCAAAGGAGCAGCTAGATCATTACTTTGTGCGGAATACTCAATAAGCTGCTTTTCAGCGCATTGTGTTTTTCTTCCCTATAGCTAACATGTACTTCGTGTTGTAAATGGTGCCAGAAGCTTGGTTTTCAAAGGTAGCTGAAAACTGCGTTGGTGCTGATGTTCTCTCTGAACGTGGAGTTGTCTGCATTTCAAAGGAGCAGCTAGATCATTACTTTGTGCGGAACACTCAATAAGCTGCTTTTCAGCACATTGTGTTTTATAGACACTGTGTGAGAAATGTGGGATTTCATTCGAAGCGGGTTTTCCATTGTGAAGCAGTTTCACATTCTTAGTTTCTTCCCTATAGCGAACATGTACTTCGTGTTGTAAATGGTGCCAGAACGCTTGGTTTTCATAGGTAGCTGAAAACTGCGTTGGCGCTGATGTTCTCTCTGAACGTGGAGTTGTCTGCATTTCAAAGGAGCAGCTAGATCATTACTTTGTGCGGAATATTCAATAAGCTGCATTTCATCGCATTGTGTTTTTCTTCCCTATAGCGAACATGTACTTCGTGTTGTAAATGGTGCCAGAACCTTGGTTTTCAAAGGTAGCTGAAAACTGCGTTGGCGCTGATGTTCTCTCTGAACGTGGAGTTGTCTGCATTTCAAAGGAGCAGCTAGATCATTACTTTGTGGGAATACTCAATAAGCTGCTTTTCAGCACATTGTGTTTTATAGACACTGTGTGAGAAATGTGGGATTTCGTTCGAAGCGGGTTTTCCATTGTGAAGCAGTTTCACATTCTGAGTTTCTTCCCTATAGCGAACATGTACTTCGTGTTGTAAATGGTGCCAGAACGCTTGGTTTTCATAGGTAGCTGAAAACTGCGTTGGCGCTGATGTTCTCTCTGAACGTGGAGTTGTCTGCATTTCAAAGGAGCAGCTAGATCATTACTTTGTGCGGAATACTCAATAAGCTGCTTTTCAGCGCATTGTGTTTTTCTTCCCTATAGCTAACATGTACTTCGTGTTGTAAATGGTGCCAGAAGCTTGGTTTTCAAAGGTAGCTGAAAACTGCGTTGGTGCTGATGTTCTCGCTGAACGTGGAGTTGTCTGCATTTCAAAGGAGCAGCTAGATCATTACTTTGTGCGGAATACTCAATAAGCTGCTTTTCAGCACATTGTGTTTTATAGACACTCTGTGAGAAATGTGAAATTTCATTCGAAGCGGGTTTTCCATTGTGAAGCAGTTTCACATTCTTAGTTTCTTCCCTATAGCGAACATGTACTTCGTGTTGTAAATGGTGACAGAACCTTGGTTTTCAAAGGTAGCTGAAAACTGCGTTGGCGCTGATGTTCTCTCAGCATGTGGAGTTGTCTGCATTTCAAAGGAGCAGCTAGATCATTACTTTGTGCGGAATACTCAATAAGCTGCATTTCAGCGCATTGTGTTTTTCTTCCCTATAGCGAACATATACTTCGTGTTGTAAATGATGCCAGAAGCTTGGTTTTCAAAGGTAGCAGAAAACTGCGTTGGCGCTGATGTTCTCACTGAACGTGGAGTTGTATGCATTTCAGTGGAGCAGCTAGATCATTACTTTGTGCGGAATACTCAGTAAGCTGCTTTTCAGCGCATTGTGTTTTTCTTCCCTATAGCGAACATGTACTTCGTGTTGTAAATGGTGCCAGAACCTTGGTTTTCAAAGGTAGCTGAAAACTGCGTTGGCGCTGATGTTCTCTCTGAACGTGGAGTTGTCTGCATTTCAAAGGAGCAGCTAGATCATTACTTTGTGCGGAATACTCAATAAGCTGCTTTTCAGCGCATTGTGTTTTTCTTCCCTATAGCGAACATGTACTTCGTGTTGTAAATGGTGCCAGAACCTTGGTTTTCAAAGGTAGCTGAAAACTGCGTTGGCGCTGATGTTCTCTCTGGATGTGGAGTTGTCTACATTTCAAAGGAGCAGCTAGATCATTACTTTGTGCGGAATACTCAATAAGCTGCTTTTCAGCACATTGTATTTTATAGACACTGTGTGAGAAATGTGGGATTTCGTTCGAAGCGGGTTTTCCATTGTGAAGCAGTTTCACATTCTGAGTTTCTTCCCTATAGCGAACATGTACTTCGTGTTGTAAATGGTGCTAGAACGTTAGTTTTCATAGGTAGCTGAAAACTGCGTTGGTGTAGATGATCTCTCTGAACGTGGAGTTGTCTGCTTTTTAAGGAGCAGCTAGATCATTACTTTGTGCGGAATACTCAATAAGCTGCTTTTCAGCGCATTGTGTTTTTCTTCCCTATAGCTAACATGTACTTCGTGTTGTAAATGGTGTCAGAAGATTGGTTTTCAAAGGTAGCTGAGAACTGCGTTGGTGTTAATGTTCTCTCTGAACGTGGAGTTTTCTGCCTTTCAAAGGAGCAGCTAGATCATTACTTTGTGCGGAACACTCAATAAGCTGCTTTTCAGCACATTTTGTTTTATAGACACTCTGTGAGAAATGTGAAATTTCATTCGAAGCGGGTTTTCCATTATGAAGCAGTTTCACATTCTTAGTTTCTTCTCTATAGCGAACATGTACTTCGTGTTGTAAATGGTGCCAGAACCTTGGTTTTCAAAGGTAGCTGAAAACTGCGTTGGCGCTGATGTTCTCTCTGAACGTGGAGTTGTCTGCATTTCAAAGGAGCAGCTAGATCATTACTTTGTGCGGAATACTCAATAAGCTGCATTTCAGCGCATTGTGTTTTTCTTCCCTATAGCGAACATGTACTTCGTGTTGTAAATGGTGCCAGAACCTTGGTTTTCAAAGGTAGCTGAAAACTGCGTTGGCGCTGATGTTCTCTCTGAACGTCTAGTTGTCTGCATTTCAAAGGAGCAGCTAGATCATTACTTTGTGCGGAATACTCAGTAAGCTGCTTTTCAGCGCATTGTGTTTTTCTTCCCTATAGCAAACATGTACTTCGTGTTGTAAATGGTGCCAGAACCTTGGTTTTCAAAGGTAGCTGAAAACTGCGTTGGCGCTGATGTTCTCTCTGAACGTGGAGTTGTCTGCATTTCAAAGGAGCAGCTAGATCATTACTTTGTGCGGAATACTCAATAAGCTGCTTTTCAGCGCATTGTGTTTTTCTTCCCTATAGCGAACATGTACTTCGTGTTGTAAATGGTGCCAGAACCTTGGTTTTCAAAGGTAGCTGAAAACTGCGTTGGCGCTGATGTTCTCTCTGGATGTGGAGTTGTCTGCATTTCAAAGGAGCAGCTAGATCATTACTTTGTGCGGAATACTCAATAAGCTGCTTTTCAGCACATTGTGTTTTATAGACACTGTGTGAGAAATGTGGGATTTCGTTCGAAGCGGGTTTTCCATTGTGAAGCAGTTTCACATTCTGAGTTTCTTCCCTATAGCGAACATGTACTTCGTGTTGTAAATGGTGCCAGAACCTTGGTTTTCAAAGGTAGCTGAAAACTGCGTTGGTGCTGATGTTCTCACTGAACGTGGAGTTGTCTGCATTTCAAAGGAGCAGCTAGATCATTACTTTGTGCGGAATACTCAATAAGCTGCATTTCAGCGCATTGTGTTTTTCTTCCCTATAGCGAACATGTACTTCGTGTTGTAAATGGTGCCAGAACCTTGGTTTTCAAAGGTAGCTGAAAACTGCGTTGGTGTTAATGTTCTCTCTGAACGTGGAGTTGTCTGCATTTCAAAGGAGCAGCTAGATCATTACTTTGTGCGGAACACTCAATAAGCTGCTTTTCAGCACATTGTGTTTTATAGACACTGTGTGAGAAATGTGGGATTTCGTTCGAAGCGGGTTTTCCATTGTGAAGCAGTTTCACATTCTGAGTTTCTTCTCTATAGCGAACATTTACTTCGTGTTGTAAATGGTGCCAGAACCTTGGTTTTCATAGGTAGCTGAAAACTGCGTTGGCGCGGATGTTCTCTCTCAACGTGGAGTTGTCTGCATTTCAAAGCAGCAGCTAGATCATTACTTTGTGCGGAATACTCAATAAGCTGCATTTCAGCGCATTGTGTTTTTCTTCCCTATAGCGAACATGTACTTCGTGTTGTAAATGGTGCCAGAAGCTTGGTTTTCAAAGGTAGCTGAAAACTGCGTTGGTGCTGATGTTCTCTCTGAACGTGGAGTTGTCTGCATTTCAAAGGAGCAGCTAGATCATTACTTTGTGCGGAATACTCAATAAGCTGCTTTTCAGCGCATTGTGTTTTTCTTCCCTATAGCGAACATGTACTTCGTGTTGTAAATGGTGCCAGAACCTTGGTTTTCAAAGGTAGCTGAAAACTGCGTTGGCGCTGATGTTCTCGCTGAACGTGGAGTTGTCTGCATTTCAAAGGAGCAGCTAGATCATTACTTTGTGCGGAATACTCAATAAGCTGCTTTTCAGCGCATTGTGTTTTTCTTCCCTATAGCGAACATGTACTTCGTGTTGTAAATGGTGCCAGAACCTTGGTTTTCAAAGGTAGCTGAAAACTGCGTTGGCGCTGATGTTCTCTCTGAACGTGGAGTTTTCTGCATTTCAAAGCAGCAGCTAGATCATTACTTTGTGCGGAATACTCAATAAGCTGCTTTTCAGCGCATTGCGTTTTTCTTCCTTATAGCGAACATGTACTTCCTTTTGTAAATGGTGCCAGAACCTTGGTTTTCAAAGGTAGCTGAAAACTGCGTTGGTGCTGATGTTCTCTCTGAACGTGGAGTTGTCTGCATTTCAAAGGAGCAGCTAGATCATTACTTTGTGCGGAACACTCAATAAGCTGCTTTTCAGCACATTGTGTTTTATAGACACTGTGTGAGAAATGTGGGATTTCGTTCGAAGCGGGTTTTCCATTGTGAAGCAGTTTCACATTCTGAGTTTCTTCCCTATAGCGAACATGTACTTCGTGTTGTAAATGGTGCCAGAACCTTGGTTTTCAAAGGTAGCTGAAAACTGCGTTGGCGCTGATGTTCTCGCTGAACGTGGAGTTGTCTGCATTTCAAAGGAGCAGCTAGATCATTACTTTGTGCGGAATACTCAATAAGCTGCATTTCAGCGCATTGTGTTTTTCTTCCCTATAGCGAACATGTACTTCGTGTTGTAAATGGTGCCAGAACCTTGGTTTTCAAAGGTAGCTGAAAACTGCGTTGGCGCTGATGTTCTCTCTGAACGTGGAGTTGTCTGCATTTCAAAGGAGCAGCTAGATCATTACTTTGTGCGGAATACTCAATAAGCTGCTTTTCAGCACATTGTGTTTTATAGACACTGTGTGAGAAATGTGGGATTTCGTTCGAAGCGGGTTTTCCATTGTGAAGCAGTTTCACATTCTGAGTTTCTTCCCTATAGCGAACATGTACTTCGTGTTGTAAATGGTGCCAGAACGCTTGGTTTTCATAGGTAGCTGAAAACTGCGTTGGTGCTGATGTTCTCTCTGAACGTGGAGTTGTCTGCATTTCAAAGGAGCAGCTAGATCATTACTTTGTGCGGAATACTCAATAAGCTGCTTTTCAGCACATTGTGTTTTTCTTCCCTATAGCTAACATGTACTTCGTGTTGTAAATGGTGCCAGAAGATTGGTTTTCAAAGGTAGCTGAGAACTGCGTTGGTGTTAATGTTCTCTCTGAACGTGGAGTTTTCTGCCTTTCAAAGGAGCAGCTAGATCATTACTTTGTGCGGAACACTCAATAAGCTGCTTTTCAGCACATTGTGTTTTATAGACACTCTGTGAGAAATGTGAAATTTCATTCGAAGCGGGTTTTCCATTATGAAGCAGTTTCACATTCTTAGTTTCTTCTCTATAGCGAACATGTACTTCGTGTTGTAAATGGTGCCAGAAGCTTGGTTTTCAAAGATAGCTGAAAACTGCGTTGGCGCTGATGTTCTCTCTGGATGTGGAGTTGTCTGCATTTCAAAGGAGCAGCTAGATCATTACTTTGTGCGGAATACTCAATAAGCTGCATTTCAGCGCATTGTGTTTTTCTTCCCTATAGCGAACATGTACTTCGTGTTGTAAATGGTGCCAGAAGCTTGGTTTTCAAAGGTAGCTGAAAACTGCGTTGGCGCTGATGTTCTCTCTGAACGTCGAGTTGTCTGCATTTCAAAGGAGCAGCTAGATCATTACTTTGTGCGGAATACTCAGTAAGCTGCTTTTCAGCGCATTGTGTTTTTCTTCCCTATAGCGAACATGTACTTCGTGTTGTAAATGGTGCCAGAACCTTGGTTTTCAAAGGTAGCTGAAAACTGCGTTGGCGCTGATGTTCTCGCTGAACGTGGAGTTGTCTGCATTTCAAAGGAGCAGCTAGATCATTACTTTGTGCGGAATACTCAATAAGCTGCTTTTCAGCGCATTGTGTTTTTCTTCCCTAGAGCTAACATGTACTTCGTGTTGTAAATGGTGCCAGAACCTTGGTTTTCAAAGGTAGCTGAAAACTGCGTTGGCGCTGATGTTCTCTCTGGATGTGGAGTTGTCTGCATTTCAAAGGAGCAGCTAGATCATTACTTTGTGCGGAATACTCAATAAGCTGCTTTTCAGCACATTGTATTTTATAGACACTGTGTGAGAAATGTGGGATTTCGTTCGAAGCGGGTTTTCCATTGTGAAGCAGTTTCACATTCTGAGTTTCTTCCCTATAGCGAACATGTACTTCGTGTTGTAAATGGTGCTAGAACGTTAGTTTTCATAGGTAGCTGAAAACTGCGTTGGTGTTGATGTTCTCTCTGAACGTGGAGTTGTCTGCTTTTCAAAGGAGCAGCTAGATCATTACTTTGTGCGGAATACTCAATAAGCTGCTTTTCAGCGCATTGTGTTTTTCTTCCCTATAGCTAACATGTACTTCGTGTTGTAAATGGTGTCAGAAGATTGGTTTTCAAAGGTAGCTGAAAACTGCGTTGGTGTTAATGTTCTCTCTGAACGTGGAGTTTTCTGCCTTTCAAAGGAGCAGCTAGATCATTACTTTGTGCGGAACACTCAATAAGCTGCTTTTCAGCACATTGTGTTTTATAGACACTCTGTGAGAAATGTGGAATTTCATTCGAAGCGGGTTTTCCATTATGAAGCAGTTTCACATTCTTAGTTTCTTCTCTATAGCGAACATGTACTTCGTGTTGTAAATGGTGCCAGAACCTTGGTTTTCAAAGGTAGCTGAAAACTGCGTTGGCGCTGATGTTCTCTCTGGACGTGGAGTTGTCTGCATTTCAAAGGAGCAGCTAGATCATTACTTTGTGCGGAATACTCAATAAGCTGCATTTCAGCGCATTGTGTTTTTCTTCCCTATAGCGAACATGTACTTCGTGTTGTAAATGGTGCCAGAACCTTGGTTTTCAAAGGTAGCTGAAAACTGCGTTGGCGCTGATGTTCTCTCTGAACGTCTAGTTGTCTGCATTTCAAAGGAGCAGCTAGATCATTACTTTGTGCGGAATACTCAGTAAGCTGCTTTTCAGCGCATTGTGTTTTTCTTCCCTATAGCGAACATGTACTTCGTGTTGTAAATGGTGCCAGAACCTTGGTTTTCAAAGGTAGCTGAAAACTGCGTTGGCGCTGATGTTCTCTCTGAACGTGGAGTTGTCTGCATTTCAAAGGAGCAGCTAGATCATTACTTTGTGCGGAATACTCAGTAAGCTGCTTTTCAGCGCATTGTGTTTTTCTTCCCTATAGCTAACATGTACTTCGTGTTGTAAATGGTGCCAGAACCTTGGTTTTCAAAGGTAGCTGAAAACTGCGTTGGCGCTGATGTTCTCTCTGGATGTGGAGTTGTCTGCATTTCAAAGGAGCAGCTAGATCATTACTTTGTGCGGAATACTCAATAAGCTGCTTTTCAGCACATTGTATTTTATAGACACTGTGTGAGAAATGTGGGATTTCGTTCGAAGCGGGTTTTCCATTGTGAAGCAGTTTCACATTCTGAGTTTCTTCCCTATAGCGAACATGTACTTCGTGTTGTAAATGGTGTCAGAAGGATTGGTTTTCATAGGTAGCTGAAAACTGCGTTGGTGCTGATGTTCTCTCTGAACGTGGAGTTGTCTGCATTTCAAAGGAGCAGCTAGATCATTACTTTGTGCGGAATACTCAATAAGCTGCTTTTCAGCGCATTGTGTTTTTCTTCCCTATAGCTAACATGTACTTCGTGTTGTAAATGGTGCCAGAAGATTGGTTTTCAAAGGTAGCTGAGAACTGCGTTGGTGTTAATGTTCTCTCTGAACGTGGAGTTTTCTGCATTTCAAAGGAGCAGCTAGATCATTACTTTGTGCGGAACACTCAATAAGCTGCTTTTCAGCACATTGTGTTTTATAGACACTCTGTGAGAAATGTGGAATTTCATTCGAAGCGGGTTTTCCATTATGAAGCAGTTTCACATTCTTAGTTTCTTCTCTATAGCGAACATGTACTTCGTGTTGTAAATGGTGCCAGAACCTTGGTTTTCAAAGGTAGCTGAAAACTGCGTTGGCGCTGATGTTCTCTCTGGATGTGGAGTTGTCTGCATTTCAAAGGAGCAGCTAGATCATTACTTTGTGCGGAATACTCAATAAGCTGCATTTCAGCGCATTGTGTTTTTCTTCCCTATAGCGAACATGTACTTCGTGTTGTAAATGGTGCCAGAAGCTTGGTTTTCAAAGGTAGCTGAAAACTGCGTTGGCGCTGATGTTCTCTCTGAACGTCTAGTTGTCTGCATTTCAAAGGAGCAGCTAGATCATTACTTTGTGCGGAATACTCAATAAGCTGCTTTTCAGCGCATTGTGTTTTTCTTCCCTATAGCGAACATGTACTTCGTGTTGTAAATGGTGCCAGAACCTTGGTTTTCAAAGGTAGCTGAAAACTGCGTTGGCGCTGATGTTCTCGCTGAACGTGGAGTTGTCTGCATTTCAAAGGAGCAGCTAGATCATTACTTTGTGCGGAATACTCAGTAAGCTGCTTTTCAGCGCATTGTGTTTTTCTTCCCTATAGCTAACATGTACTTCGTGTTGTAAATGGTGCCAGAACCTTGGTTTTCAAAGGTAGCTGAAAACTGCGTTGGCGCTGATGTTCTCTCTGGATGTGGAGTTGTCTGCATTTCAAAGGAGCAGCTAGATCATTACTTTGTGCGGAATACTCAATAAGCTGCTTTTCAGCACATTGTATTTTATAGACACTGTGTGAGAAATGTGGGATTTCGTTCGAAGCGGGTTTTCCATTGTGAAGCAGTTTCACATTCTGAGTTTCTTCCCTATAGCGAACATGTACTTCGTGTTGTAAATGGTGCTAGAACGTTAGTTTTCATAGGTAGCTGAAAACTGCGTTGGTGCTGATGTTCTCTCTCAACGTGGAGTTGTCTGCTTTTCAAAGGAGCAGCTAGATCATTACTTTGTGCGGAATACTCAATAAGCTGCTTTTCAGCGCATTGTGTTTTTCTTCCCTATAGCTAACATGTACTTCGTGTTGTAAATGGTGTCAGAAGATTGGTTTTCAAAGGTAGCTGAGAACTGCGTTGGTGTTAATGTTCTCTCTGAACGTGGAGTTTTCTGCCTTTCAAAGGAGCAGCTAGATCATTACTTTGTGCGGAACACTCAATAAGCTGCTTTTCAGCACATTGTGTTTTATAGACACTCTGTGAGAAACGTGAAATTTCATTCGAAGCGGGTTTTCCATTATGAAGCAGTTTCACATTCTTAGTTTCTTCTCTATAGCGAACATGTACTTCGTGTTGTAAATGGTGCCAGAACCTTGGTTTTCATAGGTAGCTGAAAACTGCGTTGGCGCTGATGTTCTCTCTGATGTGGAGTTGTCTGCATTTCAAAGGAGCAGCTAGATCATTACTTTGTGCGGAATACTCAATAAGCTGCATTTCAGCGCATTGTGTTTTTCTTCCCTATAGCGAACATGTACTTCGTGTTGTAAATGGTGCCAGAAGCTTGGTTTTCAAAGGTAGCTGAAAACTGCGTTGGCGCTGATGTTCTCTCTGAACGTCTAGTTGTCTGCATTTCAAAGGAGCAGCTAGATCATTACTTTGTGCGGAATACTCAGTAAGCTGCTTTTCAGCGCATTGTGTTTTTCTTCCCTATAGCTAACATGTACTTCGTGTTGTAAATGGTGCCAGAACCTTGGTTTTCAAAGGTAGCTGAAAACTGCGTTGGCGCTGATGTTCTCTCTGAACGTGGAGTTGTCTGCATTTCAAAGGAGCAGCTAGATCATTACTTTGTGCGGAATACTCAATAAGCTGCTTTTCAGCGCATTGTGTTTTTCTTCCCTATAGCGAACATGTACTTCGTGTTGTAAATGGTGCCAGAACCTTGGTTTTCAAAGGTAGCTGAAAACTGCGTTGGTGCTGATGTTCTCTCTGAACGTGGAGTTGTCTGCATTTCAAAGGAGCAGCTAGATCATTACTTTGTGCGGAATACTCAATAAGCTGCTTTTCAGCGCATTGTGTTTTTCTTCCCTATAGCTAACATGTACTTCGTGTTGTAAATGGTGCCAGAAGCTTGGTTTTCAAAGGTAGCTGAAAACTGCGTTGGTGTTGATGATCTCTCTGAACGTGGAGTTGTCTGCTTTTTAAGGAGCAGCTAGATCATTACTTTGTGCGGAATACTCAATAAGCTGCTTTTCAGCACATTGTGTTTTATAGACACTCTGTGAGAAATGTGGGATTTCGTTCGAAGCGGGTTTTCCATTGTGAAGCAGTTTCACATTCTTAGTTTCTTCTCTATAGCGAACATGTACTTCGTGTTGTAAATGGTGCCAGAAGCTTGGTTTTCAAAGGTAGCTGAAAACTGCGTTGGCGCTGATGTTCTCTCTGAACGTGGAGTTGTCTGCATTTCAAAGGAGCAGCTAGATCATTACTTTGTGCGGAATACTCAATAAGCTGCATTTCAGCGCATTGTGTTTTTCTTCCCTATAGCGAACATGTACTTCGTGTTGTAAATGGTGCCAGAACCTTGGTTTTCAAAGGTAGCTGAAAACTGCGTTGGCGCTGATGTTCTCTCTGAACGTGGAGTTGTCTGCATTTCAAAGGAGCAGCTAGATCATTACTTTGTGCGGAATACTCAGTAAGCTGCTTTTCAGCGCATTGTGTTTTTCTTCCCTATAGCGAACATGTACTTCGTGTTGTAAATGGTGCCAGAACCTTGGTTTTCAAAGGTAGCTGAAAACTGCGTTGGTGCTGATGTTCTCTCTGAACGTGGAGTTGTCTGCATTTCAAAGGAGCAGCTAGATCATTACTTTGTGCGGAATACTCAATAAGCTGCATTTCAGCGCATTGTGTTTTTCTTCCCTATAGCGAACATGTACTTCGTGTTGTAAATGGTGCCAGAACCTTGGTTTTCAAAGGTAGCTGAAAACTGCGTTGGCGCTGATGTTCTCTCTGAATGTGGAGTTGTCTGCATTTCAAAGGAGCAGCTAGATCATTACTTTGTGCGGAATACTCAATAAGCTGCTTTTCAGCACATTGTGTTTTATAGACACTGTGTGAGAAATGTGGGATTTCGTTCGAAGCGGGTTTTCCATTGTGAAGCAGTTTCACATTCTGAGTTTCTTCCCTATAGCGAACATGTACTTCGTGTTGTAAATGGTGCCAGAACGCTTGGTTTTCAAAGGTAGCTGAAAACTGCGTTGGTGCTGATGTTCTCTCTGAACGTGGAGTTGTCTGCATTTCAAAGGAGCAGCTAGATCATTACTTTGTGCGGAATACTCAATAAGCTGCTTTTCAGCGCATTGTGTTTTTCTTCCCTATAGCTAACATGTACTTCGTGTTGTAAATGGTGCCAGAAGCTTGGTTTTCAAAGGTAGCTGAAAACTGCGTTGGTGTTAATGTTCTCTCTGAACGTGGAGTTTTCTGCATTTCAAAGGAGCAGCTAGATCATTACTTTGTGCGGAACACTCAATAAGCTGCTTTTCAGCACATTGTGTTTTATAGACACTTGTGAGAAATGTGATTTCATTCGAAGCGGGTTTTCCATTGTGAAGCAGTTTCACATTCTTAGTTTCTTCCTATAGCGAACATGTACTTCGTGTTGTAAATGGTGCCAGAACCTTGGTTTTCAAAGGTAGCTGAAAACTGCGTTGGCGCTGATGTTCTCTCTGAACGTGGAGTTGTCTGCATTTCAAAGGAGCAGCTAGATCATTACTTTGTGCGGAATACTCAGTAAGCTGCTTTTCAGCGCATTGTGTTTTTCTTCCCTATAGCGAACATGTACTTCGTGTTGTAAATGGTGCCAGAACCTTGGTTTTCAAAGGTAGCTGAAAACTGCGTTGGCGCTGATGTTCTCGCTGAACGTGGAGTTGTCTGCATTTCAAAGGAGCAGCTAGATCATTACTTTGTGCGGAATACTCAGTAAGCTGCTTTTCAGCGCATTGTGTTTTTCTTCCCTATAGCGAACATGTACTTCGTGTTGTAAATGGTGCCAGAACCTTGGTTTTCAAAGGTAGCTGAAAACTGCGTTGGCGCTGATGTTCTCTCTGGATGTGGAGTTGTCTGCATTTCAAAGGAGCAGCTAGATCATTACTTTGTGCGGAATACTCAATAAGCTGCTTTTCAGCACATTGTATTTTATAGACACTGTGTGAGAAATGTGGGATTTCGTTCGAAGCGGGTTTTCCATTGTGAAGCAGTTTCACATTCTGAGTTTCTTCCCTATAGCGAACATGTACTTCGTGTTGTAAATGGTGCCAGAACGTTAGTTTTCATAGGTAGCTGAAAACTGCGTTGGTGCTGATGTTCTCTCTGAACGTGGAGTTGTCTGCTTTTCAAAGGAGCAGCTAGATCATTACTTTGTGCGGAATACTCAATAAGCTGCTTTTCAGCGCATTGTGTTTTTCTTCCCTATAGCTAACATGTACTTCGTGTTGTAAATGGTGCCAGAAGCTTGGTTTTCAAAGGTAGCTGAGAACTGCGTTGGTGTTGATGTTCTCTCTGAACGTGGAGTTTGTCTGCCTTTCAAAGGAGCAGCTAGATCATTACTTTGTGCGGAACACTCAATAAGCTGCTTTTCAGCACATTGTGTTTTATAGACACTCTGTGAGAAATGTGGAATTTCATTCGAAGCGGGTTTTCCATTATGAAGCAGTTTCACATTCTTAGTTTCTTCTCTATAGCGAACATGTACTTCGTGTTGTAAATGGTGCCAGAACCTTGGTTTTCATAGGTAGCTGAAAACTGCGTTGGCGCTGATGTTCTCTCTGAATGTGGAGTTGTCTGCATTTCAAAGGAGCAGCTAGATCATTACTTTGTGCGGAATACTCAATAAGCTGCATTTCAGCGCATTGTGTTTTTCTTCCCTATAGCGAACATGTACTTCGTGTTGTAAATGGTGCCAGAACCTTGGTTTTCAAAGGTAGCTGAAAACTGCGTTGGCGCTGATGTTCTCTCTGAACGTCTAGTTGTCTGCATTTCAAAGGAGCAGCTAGATCATTACTTTGTGCGGAATACTCAGTAAGCTGCATTTCAGCGCATTGTGTTTTTCTTCCCTATAGCGAACATGTACTTCGTGTTGTAAATGGTGCCAGAACCTTGGTTTTCAAAGGTAGCTGAAAACTGCGTTGGCGCTGATGTTCTCTCTGAACGTGGAGTTGTCTGCATTTCAAAGGAGCAGCTAGATCATTACTTTGTGCGGAATACTCAATAAGCTGCATTTCAGCGCATTGTGTTTTATAGACACTGTGTGAGAAATGTGGGATTTCGTTCGAAGCGGGTTTTCCATTGTGAAGCAGTTTCACATTCTGAGTTTCTTCCCTATAGCGAACATGTACTTCGTGTTGTAAATGGTGCCAGAACCTTGGTTTTCAAAGGTAGCTGAAAACTGCGTTGGTGCTGATGTTCTCTCTGAACGTGGAGTTGTCTGCATTTCAAAGGAGCAGCTAGATCATTACTTTGTGCGGAATACTCAATAAGCTGCATTTCAGCGCATTGTGTTTTTCTTCCCTATAGCGAACATGTACTTCGTGTTGTAAATGGTGCCAGAACCTTGGTTTTCAAAGGTAGCTGAAAACTGCGTTGATGCTGATGTTCTCTCTGAATGTGGAGTTGTCTGCATTTCAAAGGAGCAGCTAGATCATTACTTTGTGCGGAACACTCAATAAGTTGCTTTTCAGCACATTGTGTTATATAGACCTTGTGTGAGAAATGGGGGATTTCGTTCGAAGCGGGTTTTCCATTGTGAAGCAGTTTCACATTCTGAGTTTCTTCCCTATAGCGAACATGTACTTCGTGTTGTAAATGGTGCCAGAACCTTGGTTTTCAAAGGTAGCTGAAAACTGCGTTGGTGCTGATGTTCTCTCTGAACGTGGAGTTGTCTGCATTTCAAAGGAGCAGCTAGATCATTACTTTGTGCGGAATACTCAATAAGCTGCATTTCAGCGCATTGTGTTTTTCTTCCCTATAGCGAACATGTACTTCGTGTTGTAAATGGTGCCAGAACCTTGGTTTTCAAAGGTAGCTGAAAACTGCGTTGGTGTTGATGTTCTCTCTGAACGTGGAGTTGTCTGCATTTCAAAGGAGCAGCTAGATCATTACTTTGTGCGGAACACTCAATAAGCTGCTTTTCAGCACATTGTGTTTTATAGACACTGTGTGAGAAATGTGGGATTTCGTTCGAAGCGGGTTTTCCATTGTGAAGCAGTTTCACATTCTGAGTTTCTTCCCTATAGCGAACATGTACTTCGTGTTGTAAATGGTGCCAGAACCTTGGTTTTCAAAGGTAGCTGAAAACTGCGTTGGCGCTGATGTTCTCTCTGAATGTGGAGTTGTCTGCATTTCAAAGGAGCAGCTAGATCATTACTTTGTGCGGAATACTCAATAAGCTGCATTTCAGCGCATTGTGTTTTTCTTCCCTATAGCGAACATGTACTTCGTGTTGTAAATGGTGCCAGAACCTTGGTTTTCAAAGGTAGCTGAAAACTGCGTTGGTGCTGATGTTCTCTCTGAACGTGGAGTTGTCTGCATTTCAAAGGAGCAGCTAGATCATTACTTTGTGCGGAATACTCAATAAGCTGCTTTTCAGCACATTGTGGTTTATAGACACTGTGTGAGAAATGTGGGATTTCGTTCGAAGCGGGTTTTCCATTGTGAAGCAGTTTCACATTCTGAGTTTCTTCCCTATAGCGAACATGTACTTCGTGTTGTAAATGGTGCCAGAACCTTGGTTTTCAAAGGTAGCTGAAAACTGCGTTGGCGCTGATGTTCTCGCTGAACGTGGAGTTGTCTGCATTTCAAAGGAGCAGCTAGATCATTACTTTGTGCGGAACACTCAATAAGCTGCTTTTCAGCACATTGTGTTTTATAGACACTGTGTGAGAAATGCGGGATTTCGTTCGAAGCGGGTTTTGCATTGTGAGGCAGTTTCACATTCTTAGTTTCTTTCCTATACCTAACATGTACTTAGTGTTGTAAATGGTGCCAGAACCTTGGTTTTCAAAGGTAGCTGAAAACTGCGTTGGCGCTGATGTTCTCTCTGAACGTGGAGTTGTCTGCATTTCAAAGGAGCAGCTAGATCATTACTTTGTGCGGAATACTCAATAAGCTGCTTTTCAGCACATTGTGTTTTATAGACACTGTGTGAGAAATGTGGGATTTCGTTCGAAGCGGGTTTTCCATTGTGAAGCAGTTTCACATTCTGAGTTTCTTCCCTATAGCGAACATGTACTTCGTGTTGTAAATGGTGCCAGAACCTTGGTTTTCAAAGGTAGCTGAAAACTGCGTTGGCGCTGATGTTCTCACTGAACGTGGAGTTGACTGCATTTCAAAGGAGCAGCTGGATCATTACTTTGTGCGGAATACTCAATAAGCTGCATTTCAGCGCATTGTGTTTTTCTTCCCTATAGCGAACATGTACTTCGTGTTGTAAATGGTGCCAGAACCTTGGTTTTCAAAGGTAGCTGAAAATTGCGTTGGTGCTGATGTTCTCTCTGGATACGGAGTTGTCTGCATTTCAAAGGAGCAGCTAGATCATTACTTTGTGCGGAATATTCAATAAGCTGCTTTTCAGCACATTGTGTTTTATAGACACTGTGTGAGATATGTGGGATTTCGTTCGAAGCGGGTTTTCCATTGTGAAGCAGTTTCACATTCTGAGTTTCTTCCCTATAGCGAACATGTACTTCGTGTTGTAAATGGTGCCAGAACCTTGGTTTTCAAAGGTAGCTGAAAACTGCGTTGGCGCTGATGTTCTCACTGAACGTGGAGTTGTCTGCATTTCAAAGGAGCAGCTAGATCATTACTTTGTGCGGAATACTCAATAAGCTGCTTTTCAGCGCATTGTGTTTTTCTTCCCTATAGCGAACATGTACTTCGTGTTGTAAATGGTGCCAGAAGCTTGGTTTTCAAAGGCAGCTGAAAACTGCGTTGGTGCTGATGTTCTCGCTGAACGTGGAGTTGTCTGCATTTCAAAGGAGCAGCTAGATCATTACTTTGTGCGGAACACTCAATAAGCTGCTTTTCAGCACATTGTGTTTTATAGACACTGTGTGAGAAATGTGGAATTTCATTCGAAGCGGGTTTTCCATTATGAAGCAGTTTCACATTCTTAGTTTCTTCTCTATAGCGAACATGTACTTCGTGTTGTAAATGGTGCCAGAACCTTGGTTTTCAAAGGTAGCTGAAAACTGCGTTGGCGCTGATGTTCTCTCTGAACGTGGAGTTGTCTGCATTTCTAAGGAGCAGCTAGATCATTACTTTGTGCGGAATACTCAATAAGCTGCATTTCAGCGCATTGTGTTTTTCTTCCCTATAGCGAACATGTACTTCGTGTTGTAAATGGTGCCAGAACCTTGGTTTTCAAAGGTAGCTGAAAACTGCGTTGGTGCTGATGTTCTCTCTGAACGTGGAGTTGTCTGCATTTCAAAGGAGCAGCTAGATCATTACTTTGTGCGGAATACTCAGTAAGCTGCTTTTCAGCGCATTGTGTTTTTCTTCCCTATAGCGAACATGTACTTCGTGTTGTAAATGGTGCCAGAACCTTGGTTTTCAAAGGTAGCTGAAAACTGCGTTGGCGCTGATGTTCTCTCTGGATGTGGAGTTGTCTGCATTTCAAAGGAGCAGCTAGATCATTACTTTGTGCGGAATACTCAATAAGCTGCTTTTCAGCACATTGTGTTTTATAGACACTGTGTGAGAAATGTGGGATTTCGTTCGAAGCGGGTTTTCCATTGTGAAGCAGTTTCACATTCTGAGTTTCTTCCCTATAGCGAACATGTACTTCGTGTTGTAAATGGTGCCAGAACGTTGGTTTTCATAGGTAGCTGAAAACTGCGTTGGAGCTGATGTTCTCTCTGAACGTGGAGTTGTCTGCATTTCAAAGGAGCAGCTAGATCATTACTTTGTGCGGAATACTCAATAAGCTGCATTTCAGCGCATTGTGTTTTTCTTCCCTATAGCGAACATGTACTTCGTGTTGTAAATGGTGCCAGAAGCTTGGTTTTCAAACGTAACTGAAAACTGCGTTGTTGTTAATGTTCTCACTGAACGTGGAGTTGTCTGCATTTCAAAGGAGCAGCTAGATCATTACTTTGTGCGGAATACTCAATAAGCTGCTTTTCAGCACATTGTGTTTTATAGACACTCTGTGAGAAATGTGAAATTTCATTCGAAGCGGGTTTTCCATTGTGAAGCAGTTTCACATTCTTAGTTTCTTCTCTATAGCGAACATGTACTTCGTGTTGTAAATGGTGCCAGAACCTTGGTTTTCAAAGGTAGCTGAAAACTGCGTTGGCGCTGATGTTCTCTCTGAATGTGGAGTTGTCTGCATTTCAAAGGAGCAGCTAGATCATTACTTTGTGCGGAATACTCAATAAGCTGCATTTCAGCGCATTGTGTTTTTCTTCCCTATAGCGAACATGTACTTCGTGTTGTAAATGGTGCCAGAACCTTGGTTTTCAAAGGTAGCTGAAAACTGCGTTGGCGCTGATGTTCTCACTGAACGTGGAGTTGTCTGCATTTCAAAGGAGCAGCTAGATCATTACTTTGTGCGGAATACTCAATAAGCTGCTTTTCAGCGCATTGTGTTTTTCTTCCCTATAGCTAACATGTACTTCGTGTTGTAAATTGTGCCAGAACCTTGGTTTTCAAAGGTAGCTGAAAACTGCGTTGGCGCTGATGTTCTCGCTGAACGTGGAGTTGTCTGCATTTCAAAGGAGCAGCTAGATCATTACTTTGTGCGGAACACTCAATAAGCTGCATTTCAGCACATTGTGTTTTATAGACACTGTGTGAGAAATGTGGGATTTCGTTCGAAGCGGGTTTTCCATTGTGAAGCAGTTTCACATTCTGAGTTTCTTCCCTATAGCGAACATGTACTTCGTGTTGTAAATGGTGCCAGAACCTTGGTTTTCAAAGGTAGCTGAAAACTGCGTTGGTGCTGATGTTCTCTCTGAACGTGGAGTTGTCTGCATTTCAAAGGAGCAGCTAGATCATTACTTTGTGCGGAATACTCAATAAGCTGCATTTCAGCGCATTGTGTTTTTCTTCCCTATAGCGAACATGTACTTCGTGTTGTAAATGGTGCCAGAACCTTGGTTTTCAAAGGTAGCTGAAAACTGCGTTGGTGCTGATGTTCTCTCTGAATGTGGAGTTGTCTGCATTTCAAAGGAGCAGCTAGATCATTACTTTGTGCGGAATACTCAATAAGCTGCTTTTCAGCACATTGTGTTTTATAGACACTGTGTGAGAAATGTGGGATTTCGTTCGAAGCGGGTTTTCCATTGTGAAGCAGTTTCACATTCTGAGTTTCTTCCCTATAGCGAACATGTACTTCGTGTTGTAAATGGTGCCAGAACCTTGGTTTTCAAAGGTAGCTGAAAACTGCGTTGGCGCTGATGTTCTCTCTGAATGTGGAGTTGTCTGCATTTCAAAGGAGCAGCTAGATCATTACTTTGTGCGGAATACTCAATAAGCTGCATTTCAGCGCATTGTGTTTTTCTTCCCTATAGCGAACATGTACTTCGTGTTGTAAATGGTGCCAGAACCTTGGTTTTCAAAGGTAGCTGAAAACTGCATTGGCGCTGATGATCTTTTTGAACGTGGAGTTGTCTGCATTTCAAAGGAGCAGCTAGATCATTACTTTGTGCGGAATACTCAATAAGCTGCTTTTCAGCGCATTGTTTTTCTTCCCTATAGCGAACATGTATTCGTGTTGTAAAAGGTGCCAGAACCTTGGTTTTCAAAGGTAGCTGAAAACTGCATTGGTGTTCATGTTCTCTCTGGACGTGGAGTTGTCTGCATTTCAAAGGAGCAGCTAGATCATTACTTTGTGCGGAATACTCAATAAGCTGCATTTCAGCGCATTTGTTTTATAGACACTGTGTGAGAAATGTGGGATTTCGTTCGAAGCGGGTTTTCCATTGTGAAGCAGTTTCACATTCTGAGTTTCTTCCCTATAGCGAACATGTACTTCGTGTTGTAAATGGTGCCAGAACCTTGGTTTTCAAAGGTAGCTGAAAACTGCGTTGGCGCTGATGTTCTCGCTGAACGTGGAGTTTTCTGCATTTCAAAGGAGCAGCTAGATCATTACTTTGTGCGGAATACTCAATAACCTGCTTTTCAGCACATTGTGTTTTATAGACACTGTGTGAGAAATGTGGGATTTCGTTCGAAGCGGGTTTTCCATTGTGAAGCAGTTTCACATTCTGAGTTCCTTCCCTATAGCGAACATGTACTTCGTGTTGTAAATGGTGCCAGAACCTTGGTTTTCCAAGGTAGCTGAAAACTGCGTTGACGCTAATCTTCTCTCTGAACGTCTAGTTGTCTGCATTTCAAAGGAGCAGCTAGATCATTACTTTGTGCGGAATACTCAATAAGCTGCATTTCAGCGCATTGTGTTTTTCTTCCCTATAGCGAACATGTACTTCGTGTTGTAAATGGCGCCAGAACCTTGGTTTTCAAAGGTAGCTGAAAACTGTGTTGGTGTTGATGTTCTCGTTGAACGTGGAGTTGACTGCATTTCAAAGGAGCAGCTAGATCATTACTTTGTGCGGAATACTCAATAAGCTGCTTTTCAGCACATTGTGCTTTATAGACATTGTGTGAGATATGTGGGATTTCGTTCGAAGCGGGTTTTCCATTGTGAAGCAGTTTCACATTCTGAGTTTCTTCCCTATAGCGAACATGTACTTCGTGTTGTAAATGGTGCCAGAACCTTGGTTTTCAAAGGTAGCTGAAAACTGCGTTGGCGCTGATGTTCTCTCTGAATGTGGAGTTGTCTGCATTTCAAAGGAGCAGCTAGATCATTACTTTGTGCGGAATACTCAATAAGCTGCATTTCAGCGCATTGTGTTTTTCTTCCCTATAGCGAACATGTACTTCGTGTTGTAAATGGTGCCAGAAGCTTGGTTTTCAAAGGTAGCTGAAAACTGCGTTGGTGCTGATGTTCTCGCTGAACGTGGAGTTGTCTGCATTTCAAAGGAGCAGCTAGATCATTACTTTGTGCGGAATACTCAATAAGCTGCATTTCAGCGCATTGTGTTTTTCTTCCCTAGAGCGAACATGCACTTCGTGTTGTAAACGGTGCCAGAACCTTGGTTTCAAAGGTAGCTGAAAACTGCGTTGGTGCTGATGTTCTGTCTGGATGTGGAATTGTCTGCATTTCAAAGAAGCAGCTAGATCATTACTTTGTGTCGAATACTCAATAAGCTGCTTTTCAGCACATTGTGTTTTATAGACACTGTGTGAGTAATGTTGGATTTCGTTCGAAGCGGGTTTTCATTTGTGAAGCAGTTTCACATTCTGAGTTTCTTCCCTATAGCGAACATGTACTTCGTGTTGTAAATGGTGCCAGAACCTTGGTTTTCAAAGGTAGCTGAAAACTGCGTTGGCGCTGATGTTCTCTCTGAACGTGGAGTTGTCTGCATTTCAAAGGAGCAGCTAGATCATTACTTTGTGCGGAATACTCAATAAGCTGCATTTCAGCGCATTGTGTTTTTCTTCCCTATAGCGAACATGTACTTCGTGTTGTAAATGGTGCCAGAACCTTGGTTTTCAAAGGTAGCTGAAAACTGCGTTGGTGCTGATGTTCTCGCTGAACGTGGAGTTGTCTGCATTTCAAAGGAGCAGCTAGATCATTACTTTGTGCGGAATACTCAATAAGCTGCTTTTCAGCACATTGTGTTTTATAGACACTGTGTGAGAAATGTGGGATTTCATTCGAAGCGGGTTTTCCATTGTGAAGCAGTTTCACATTCTGAGTTTCTTCTCTATAGCGAACATGTACTTCGTGTTGTAAATGGTGCCAGAACCTTGGTTTTCAAAGGTAGCTGAAAACTGCGTTGGCGCTGATGTTCTCTCTGAACGTGGAGTTGTCTGCATTTCAAAGGAGCAGCTAGATCATTACTTTGTGCGGAATACTCAATAAGCTGCATTTCAGCGCATTGTGTTTTTCTTCCCTATAGCGAACATGTACTTCGTGTTGTAAATGGTGCCAGAACCTTGGTTTTCAAAGGTAGCTGAAAACTGCGTTGGCGCTGATGTTCTCTCTGAACGTGGAGTTGTCTGCATTTCAAAGGAGCAGCTAGATCATTACTTTGTGCGGAATACTCAATAAGCTGCTTTTCTGCACATTGTGTTTTATAGACACTTCGAAGCGGGTTTTCCATTGTGAAGCAGTTTCACATTCTGAGTTTCTTCCCTATAGCGAACATGTACTTCGTGTTGTAAATGGTGCCAGAACCTTGGTTTTCAAAGGTAGCTGAAAACTGCGTTGGCGCTGATGTTCTCTCTGACGTGGAGTTGTCTGCATTTCAAAGGAGCAGCTAGATCATTACTTTGTGCGGAATACTCAATAAGCTGCATTTCAGCGCATTGTGTTTTTCTTCCCTATAGCGAACATGTACTTCGTGTTGTAAATGGTGCCAGAACCTTGGTTTTCAAAGGTAGCTGAAAACTGCGTTGGTGCTGATGTTCTCGCTGAACGTGGAGTTGTCTGCATTTCAAAGGAGCAGCTAGATCATTACTTTGTGCGGAATACTCAATAAGCTGCATTTCAGTGCATTGTGTTTTTCTTCCCTATAGCGAACATGTACTTCGTGTTGTAAATGGTGCCAGAACCTTGGTTTTCAAAGGTAGCTGAAAACTGCGTTGGTGCTGATGTTCTCTCTGGATGTGGAGTTGTCTGCATTTCAAAGGAGCAGCTAGATCATTACTTTGTGCGGAATATTCAATAAGCTGCATTTCAGCGCATTGTGTTTTTCTTCCCTATAGCCAACATGTACTTCGTGTTGTAAATGGTGCCAGAACCTTGGTTTTCAAAGGTAGCTGAAAACTGCGTTGGTGTTGATGTTCTCTCTGCATGTGGAGTTGTCTGCATTTCAAAGGAGCAGCTAGATCATTACTTTGTGCGGAACACTCAATAAGCTGCTTTTCAGCACATTGTGTTTTATAGACACTGTGTGAGAAATGTGGGATTTCGTTCGAAGCGGGTTTTCCATTGTGAAGCAGTTTCACATTCTGAGTTTCTTCCCTATAGTGAACATGTACTTCGTGTTGTAAATGGTGCCAGAGCCTTGGTTTTCCAAGGTACCTGAAAACTGCGTTGGCGCTGATGTTCTCTCTGAATGTCTAGTTGTCTGCATTTCAAAGGAGCAGCTAGATCATTACTTTGTGCAGAATACTCAATAAGCTGCTTTTCAGCGCATTGTGTTTTTCTTCCTTATAGCGAACATGTACTTCGTGTTGTAAATGGTGCCAGAAGCTTGGTTTTCAAAGGTAGCTGAAAACTGCGTTGGTGCTGATGTTCTCTCTGAACGTGGAGTTGTCTGCATTTCAAAGGAGCAGCTAGATCATTACTTTGTGCGGAATACTCAATAAGCTGCTTTTCAGCGCATTGTGTTTTTCTTCCCTATAGCAAACATGTACTTCGTGTTGTAAATGGTGCCAGAACCTTGGTTTTCAAAGGTAGCTGAAAACTGCGTTGGTGTTGATGTTCTCTCTGGATGTGGAGTTGTCTGCATTTCAAAGGAGCAGCTAGATCATTACTTTGTGCGGAATACTCAATAAGCTGCATTTCAGCACATTTTGTTTTATAGACACTGTGTGAGAAATGTGGGATTTCGTTCGAAGCGGGTTTTCCATTGTGAAGCAGTTTCACATTCTGAGTTTCTTCCCTATAGCGAACATGTACTTCGTGTTGTAAATGGTGCCAGAACCTTGGTTTTCAAAGGTAGCTGAAAACTGCGTTGGCGCTGATGTTCTCGCTGAACGTGGAGTTGTCTGCATTTCAAAGGAGCAGCTAGATCATTACTTTGTGCGGAATACTCAATAAGCTGCTTTTCAGCACATTGTGTTTTATAGACCTGTGTGAGAAATGGGATTTCGTTCGAAGCGGGTTTTCCATTGTGAAGCAGTTTCACATTCTAGTTTCTTCCCTATAGCGAACATGTACTTCGTGTTGTAAATGGTGCCAGAACCTTGGTTTTCAAAGGTAGCTGAAAACTGCGTTGGCGCTGATGTTCTCGCTGAACGTGGAGTTGTCTGCATTTCAAAGGAGCAGCTAGATCATTACTTTGTGCGGAACACTCAATAAGCTGCTTTTCAGCGCATTGTGTTTTATAGACACTGTGTGAGAAATGTGGGATTTCGTTCGAAGCGGGTTTTCCATTGTGAAGCAGTTTCACATTCTGAGTTTCTTCCCTATAGCGAACATGTACTTCGTGTTGTAAATGGTGCCAGAAGCTTGGTTTTCAAAGGTAGCTGAAAACTGCATTGGCGCTGATGTTCTCTCTGAACGTGGAGTTGTCTGCATTTCAAAGGAGCAGCTAGATCATTACTTTGTGCGGAATATTCAATAAGCTGCATTTCAGCGCATTGTGTTTTTCTTCCCTATAGCGAACATGTACTTCGTGTTGTAAATGGTGCCAGAACCTTGGTTTTCAAAGGTAGCTGAAAACTGCGTTGGTGTTGATGTTCTCTCTGAACGTGGAGTTGTCTGCATTTCAAAGGAGCAGCTAGATCATTACTTTGTGCGGAATACTCAATAAGCTGCTTTTCAGCGCATTGTGTTTTTCTTCCCTATAGCGAACATGTACTTCGTGTTGTAAATGGTGCCAGAACCTTGGTTTTCAAAGGTAGCTGAAAACTGCGTTGGTGCTGATGTTCTCTCTGGACGTGGAGTTGTCTGCATTTCAAAGGAGCAGCTAGATCATTACTTTGTGCGGAATACTCAATAAGCTGCATTTCAGCGCATTGTGTTTTTCTTCCCTATAGCGAACATGTACTTCGTGTTGTAAATGGTGCCAGAACCTTGGTTTTCAAAGGTAGCTGAAAACTGCGTTGGCGCTGATGTTCTCTCTGGATGTGGAGTTGTCTGCATTTCAAAGGAGCAGCTAGATCATTACTTTGTGCGGAACACTCAATAAGCTGCATTTCAGCGCATTGTGTTTTATAGACACTGTGTGAGAAATGTGGGATTTCGTTCGAAGCGGTTTTCCATTGTGAAGCAGTTTCACATTCTGAGTTTCTTCCCTATAGCGAACATGTACTTCGTGTTGTAAATGGTGCCAGAACCTTGGTTTTCAAAGGTAGCTGAAAACTGCGTTGGTGCTGATGTTCTCGCTGAACGTGGAGTTGTCTGTATTTCAAAGGAGCAGCTAGATCATTACTTTGTGCGGAACACTCAATAAGCTGCTTTTCAGCACATTGTGTTTTATAGACACTGTGTGAGAAATGTGGGATTTCGTTCGAAGCGGGTTTTCCATTGTGAAGCAGTTTCACATTCTGAGTTTCTTCCCTATAGCGAACATGTACTTCGTGTTGTAAATGGTGCCAGAACCTTGGTTTTCAAAGGTAGCTGAAAACTGCGTTGGCGCTGATGTTCTCTCTGAACGTGGAGTTGTCTGCATTTCAAAGGAGCAGCTAGATCATTACTTTGTGCGGAATACTCAATAAGCTGCTTTTCAGCACATTGTGTTTTATAGACACTGTGTGAGAAATGTGGGATTTCGTTCGAAGCGGGTTTTCCATTGTGAAGCAGTTTCACATTCTGAGTTTCTTCCCTATAGCGAACATGTACTTCGTGTTGTAAATGGTGCCAGAAGCTTGGTTTTCAAAGGTAGCTGAAAACTGCGTTGGTGCTGATGTTCTCGCTGAACGTGGAGTTGTCTGCATTTCAAAGGAGCAGCTAGATCATTACTTTGTGCGGAATACTCAATAAGCTGCATTTCAGCGCATTGTGTTTTTCTTCCCTATAGCGAACATGTACTTCGTGTTGTAAATGGTGCCAGAACCTTGGTTTTCAAAGGTAGCTGAAAACTGCGTTGGTGTTGATGTTCTCTCTGGATGTGGAGTTGTCTGCATTTCAAAGGAGCAGCTAGATCATTACTTTGTGCGGAACACTCAATAAGCTGCATTTCAGCACATTGTGTTTTATAGACACTGTGTGAGAAATGTGGGATTTCGTTCGAAGCGGGTTTTCCATTGTGAAGCAGTTTCACATTCTGAGTTTCTTCCCTATAGCGAACATGTACTTCGTGTTGTAAATGGTGCCAGAACCTTGGTTTTCAAAGGTAGCTGAAAACTGCGTTGGCGCTGATGTTCTCGCTGAACGTGGAGTTGTCTGCATTTCAAAGGAGCAGCTAGATCATTACTTTGTGCGGAATACTCAATAAGCTGCTTTTCAGCACATTGTGTTTTATAGACACTGTGTGAGAAATGTGGGATTTCGTTCGAAGCGGGTTTTCCATTGTGAAGCAGTTTCACATTCTGAGTTTCTTCCCTATAGCGAACATGTACTTCGTGTTGTAAATGGTGCCAGAACCTTGGTTTTCAAAGGTAGCTGAAAACTGCGTTGGCGCTGATGTTCTCTCTGAACGTGGAGTTGTCTGCATTTCAAAGGAGCAGCTAGATCATTACTTTTTGTGGAATACTCAATAAGCTGCTTTTCAGTGCATTGTGTTTTTCTTCCCTATAGCGAACATGTACTTCGTGTTGAAAATGGTGCCAGAACCTTGGTTTTCAAAGGTAGCTGAAAACTGCGTTGGTGCTGATGTTCTCGCTGAACGTGGAGTTGACTGCATTTCAAAGGAGCAGCTAGATCATTACTTTGTGCGGAATACTCAATAAGCTGCATTTCAGCGCATTGTGTTTTTCTTCCCTATAGCGAACATGTACTTCGTGTTGTAAATGGTGCCAGAACCTTGGTTTTCAAAGGTAGCTGAAAACTGCGTTGGTGCTGATGTTCTCTCTGAACGTGGAGTTGTCTGCATTTCAAAGGAGCAGCTAGATCATTACTTTGTGCGGAATACTCAATAAGCTGCATTTCAGCGCATTGTGTTTTTCTTCCCTATAGCGAACATGTACTTCGTGTTGTAAATGGTGCCAGAAGCTTGGTTTTCAAAGGTAGCTGAAAACTGCGTTGGTGCTGATGTTCTCTCTGAACGTGGAGTTGTCTGCATTTCAAAGGAGCAGCTAGATCATTACTTTGTGCGGAATACTCAATAAGCTGCTTTTCAGCGCATTGTGTTTTTCTTCCCTATAGCGAACATGTACTTCGTGTTGTAAATGGTGCCAGAACCTTGGTTTTCAAAGGTAGCTGAAAACTGCGTTGGTGTTGATGTTCTCTCTGGATGTGGAGTTGTCTGCATTTCAAAGGAGCAGCTAGATCATTACTTTGTGCGGAACACTCAATAAGCTGCATTTCAGCACATTGTGTTTTATAGACACTGTGTGAGAAATGTGGGATTTCGTTCGAAGCGGGTTTTCCATTGTGAAGCAGTTTCACATTCTGAGTTTCTTCCCTATAGCGAACATGTACTTCGTGTTGTAAATGGTGCCAGAACCTTGGTTTTCAAAGGTAGCTGAAAACTGCGTTGGCGCTGATGTTCTCGCTGAACGTGGAGTTGTCTGCATTTCAAAGGAGCAGCTAGATCATTACTTTGTGTGGAATACTCAATAAGCTGCTTTTCAGCACATTGTGTTTTATAGACACTGTGTGAGATATGTGGGATTTCGTTCGAAGCGGGTTTTCCATTGTGAAGCAGTTTCACATTCTGAGTTTCTTCCCTATAGCGAACATGTACTTCGTGTTGTAAATGGTGCCAGAACCTTGGTTTTCAAAGGTAGCTGAAAACTGCGTTGGTGCTGATGTTCTCGCTGAACGTGGAGTTGTCTGCATTTCAAAGGAGCAGCTAGATCATTACTTTGTGCGGAATACTCAATAAGCTGCATTTCAGCGCATTGTGTTTTATAGACACTGTGTGAGAAATGTGGGATTTCGTTCGAAGCGGGTTTTCCATTGTGAAGCAGTTTCACATTCTGAGTTTCTTCCCTATAGCGAACATGTACTTCGTGTTGTAAATGGTGCCAGAACCTTGGTTTTCAAAGGTAGCTGAAAACTGCGTTGGCGCTGATGTTCTCTCTGAACGTGGAGTTGTCTGCATTTCAAAGGAGCAGCTAGATCATTACTTTGTGCGGAATACTCAATAAGCTGCATTTCAGCGCATTGTGTTTTTCTTCCCTATAGCGAACATGTACTTCGTGTTGTAAATGGTGCCAGAAGCTTGGTTTTCAAAGGTAGCTGAAAACTGCGTTGGTGCTGATGTTCTCGCTGAACGTGGAGTTGTCTGCATTTCAAAGGAGCAGCTAGATCATTACTTTGTGCGGAATACTCAATAAGCTGCCTTTCAGCGCATTGTGTTTTTCTTCCCTATAGCGAACATGTACTTCGTGTTGTAAATGGTGCCAGAACCTTGGTTTTCAAAGGTAGCTGAAAACTGCGTTGGCGCTGATGTTCTCGCTGAACGTGGAGTTGTCTGCATTTCAAAGGAGCAGCTAGATCATTACTTTGTGCGGAATACTCAATAAGCTGCATTTCAGCGCATTGTGTTTTTCTTCCCTATAGCGAACATGTACTTCGTGTTGTAAATGGTGCCAGAACCTTGGTTTTCAAAGGTAGCTGAAAACTGCGTTGGTGCTGATGTTCTCTCTGGATGTGGAGTTGTCTGCATTTCAAAGGAGCAGCTAGATCATTACTTTGTGCGGAATACTCAATAAGCTGCATTTCAGCGCATTTTGTTTTATAGACACTGTGTGAGAAATGTGGGATTTCGTTCGAAGCGGGTTTTCCATTGTGAAGCAGTTTCACATTCTGAGTTCCTTCCCTATAGCGAGCATGTACTTCGTGTTGTAAATGGTGCCAGAACCTTGGTTTTCAAAGGCAGCTGAAAATTGCGTTGGTGCTGATGTTCTCTCTGAACGTGGAGTTGTCTGCATTTCAAAGGAGCAGCTAGATCATTACTTTGTGCGGAATACTCAATAAGCTGCTTTTCAGCACATTGTGTTTTATAGACACTGTGTGAAAAATGTGGGATTTCGTTCGAAGCGGGTTTTCCATTGTGAAGCAGTTTCACATTCTGAGTTTCTTCCCTATAGCGAACATGTACTTCGTGTTGTAAATGGTGCCAGAACCTTGGTTTTCAAAGGTAGCTGAAAACTGCGTTGGCTGCTGATGTTCTCGTTGAACGTGGAGTTGTCTGCATTTCAAAGGAGCAGCTAGATCATTACTTTGTGCGCAATACTCAATAAGCTGCTTTTCAGTGCATTGTGTTTTATAGACACTGTGTGAGAAATGTGGGATTTCGTTCGAAGCGGGTTTTCCATTGTGAAGCAGTTTCACATTCTGAGTTTCTTCCCTATAGCGAACATGTACTTCGTGTTGTAAATGGTGCCAGAACCTTGGTTTTCCAAGGTAGCTGAAAACTGCGTTGGCGCTAATGTTCTCTCTGGATGTGGAGTTGTCTGCATGTCAAAGGAGCAGCTAGATCATTACTTTGTGCGGAATACTCAATACGCTGCATTTCAGCGCATTGTGTTTTTCTTCCTTATAGCGAACATGTACTTCGTGTTGTAAATGGTGCCAGAAGCTTGGTTTTCAAAGGTAGCTGAAAACTGCGTTGGTGCTGATGTTCTCGCTGAACGTGGAGTTGTCTGCATTTCAAAGGAGCAGCTAGATCATTACTTTGTGCGGAATACCCAATAAGCTGCATTTCAGTGCATTGTGTTTTTCTTCCCTATAGCAAACATGTACTTCGTGTTGTAAATGGTGCCAGAACCTTGGTTTTCAAAGGTAGCTGAAAACTGCGTTGGTGTTGATGTTCTCTCTGGATGTGGAGTTGTCTGCATTTCAAAGGAGCAGCTAGATCATTACTTTGTGCGGAACACTCAATAAGCTGCATTTCAGCACATTGTGTTTTATAGACACTGTGTGAGAAATGTGGGATTTCGTTCGAAGCGGGTTTTCCATTGTGAAGCAGTTTCACATTCTGAGTTTCTTCCTATAGCGAACATGTACTTCGTGTTGTAAATGGTGCCAGAACCTTGGTTTTCAAAGGTAGCTGAAAACTGCGTTGGTGTTGATGTTCTCGCTGAACGTGGAGTTGTCTGCATTTCAAAGGAGCAGCTAGATCATTACTTTGTGCGGAATACTCAATAAGCTGCTTTCAGCACATTGTGTTTTATAGACCTGTGTGAGAAATGGGATTTCGTTCGAAGCGGGTTTTCCATTGTGAAGCAGTTTCACATTCTAGTTTCTTCCCTATAGCGAACATGTACTTCGTGTTGTAAATGGTGCCAGAACGCTTGGTTTTCAAAGGTAGCTGAAAACTGCGTTGGCGCTGATGTTCTCGCTGAACGTGGAGTTGTCTGCATTTCAAAGGAGCAGCTAGATCATTACTTTGTGCGGAATACTCAATAAGCTGCATTTCAGCACATTGTGTTTTATAGACACTGTGTGAGAAATGTGGGATTTCGTTCGAAGCGGGTTTTCCATTGTGAAGCAGTTTCACATTCTGAGTTTCTTCCCTATAGCGAACATGTACTTCGTGTTGTAAATGGTGCCAGAACCTTGGTTTTCAAAGGTAGCTGAAAACTGCGTTGGCGCTGATGTTCTCGCTGAACGTGGAGTTGACTGCATTTCAAAGGAGCAGCTAGATCATTACTTTGTGCGGAATACTCAATAAGCTGCATTTCAGCGCATTGTGTTTTTCTTCCCTATAGCGAACATGTACTTCGTGTTGTAAATGGTGCCAGAACCTTGGTTTTCAAAGGTAGCTGAAAACTGCGTTGGTGTTGATGTTGTCGCTGAACGTGGAGTTGACTGCATTTCAAAGGAGCAGCTAGATCATTACTTTGTGCGGAATACTCAATAAGTTGCTTTTCAGCGCATTGTGTTTTTCTTCCCTAAAGCGAACATGTACTTCGTGTTGTAAATGGTGCCAGAACCTTGGTTTTCAAAGGTAGCTGAAAACTGCGTTGGCGCTGATGTTCTCTCTGAACGTGGAGTTGTCTGCATTTCAAAGGAGCAGCTAGATCATTACTTTGTGCGGAATACTCAATAAGCTGCATTTCAGCGCATTGTGTTTTTCTTCCCTATAGCGAACATGTACTTCGTGTTGTAAATGGTGCCAGAACCTTGGTTTTCAAAGGTAGCTGAAAACTGCGTTGGTGCTGATGTTCTCTCTGGATGTGGAGTTGTCTGCATTTCAAAGGAGCAGCTAGATCATTACTTTGTGCGGAACACTCAATAAGCTGCATTTCAGCGCATTGTGTTTTATAGACACTGTGTGAGAAATGTGGGATTTCGTTCGAAGCGGGTTTTCCATTGTGAAGCAGTTTCACATTCTGAGTTTCTTCCCTATAGCGAACATGTACTTCGTGTTGTAAATGGTGCCAGAACCTTGGTTTTCAAAGGTAGCTGAAAACTGCGTTGGTGCTGATGTTCTCGCTGAACGTGGAGTTGTCTGCATTTCAAAGGAGCAGCTAGATCATTACTTTGTGCGGAATACTCAATAAGCTGCTTTTCAGCACATTGTGTTTTATAGACACTGTGTGAAATGTGGATTTCGTTCGAAGCTGGTTTCCATTGTGAAGCAGTTTCACATTCTGAGTTTCTTCCCTATAGCGAACATGTACTTCGTGTTGTAAATGGTGCCAGAACCTTGGTTTTCAAAGGTAGCTGAAAACTGCGTTGGCTGCTGATGTTCTCTCTGACGTGGAGTTGTCTGCATTTCAAAGGAGCAGCTAGATCATTACTTTGTGCGGAATACTCAATAAGCTGCTTTTCAGCACATTGTGTTTTATAGACACTGTGTGAGAAATGTGGGATTTCGTTCGAAGCGGGTTTTCCATTGTGAAGCAGTTTCACATTCTGAGTTTCTTCCCTATAGCGAACATGTACTTCGTGTTGTAAATGGTGCCAGAACCTTGGTTTTCAAAGGCAGCTGCAAACTGCGTTGGCGCTGATGTTCTCTCTGAATGTGGAGTTGTCTGCATTTCAAAGGAGCAGCTAGATCATTACTTTGTGCGGAATACTCAATAAGCTGCATTTCAGCGCATTGTGTTTTTCTTCCCTATAGCGAACATGTACTTCGTGTTGTAAATGGTGCCAGAAGCTTGGTTTTCAAAGGTAGCTGAAAACTGCGTTGGTGCTGATGTTCTCGCTGAACGTGGAGTTGTCTGCATTTCAAAGGAGCAGCTAGATCATTACTTTGTGCGGAATACTCAATAAGCTGCTTTTCAGCGCATTGTGTTTTTCTTCCCTATAGCAAACATGTACTTCGTGTTGTAAATGGTGCCAGAACCTTGGTTTTCAAAGGTAGCTGAAAACTGCGTTGGTGTTGATGTTCTCTCTGGATGTGGAGTTGTCTGCATTTCAAAGGAGCAGCTAGATCATTACTTTGTGCGGAATACTCAATAAGCTGCATTTCAGCACATTGTGTTTTATAGACACTGTGTGAGAAATGTGGGATTTCGTTCGAAGCGGGTTTTCCATTGTGAAGCAGTTTCACATTCTGAGTTTCTTCCCTATAGCGAACATGTACTTCGTGTTGTAAATGGTGCCAGAACCTTGGTTTTCAAAGGTAGCTGAAAACTGCGTTGGTGCTGATGTTCTCGCTGAACGTGGAGTTGTCTGCATTTCAAAGGAGCAGCTAGATCATTACTTTGTGCGGAATACTCAATAAGCTGCATTTCAGCGCATTGTGTTTTTCTTCCCTATAGCGAACATGTACTTCGTGTTGTAAATGGTGCCAGAACCTTGGTTTTCAAAGGTAGCTGAAAACTGCGTTGGTGCTGATGTTCTCTCTGAACGTGGAGTTGTCTGCATTTCAAAGGAGCAGCTAGATCATTACTTTGTGCGGAATACTCAATAAGCTGCATTTCAGCGCATTGTGTTTTTCTTCCCTATAGCAACATGTACTTCGTGTTGTAAATGGTGCCAGAACCTTGGTTTTCAAAGGCAGCTGAAAACTGCGTTGGTGTTGATGTTCTCATACGATGTGGAGTTGTCTGCATTTCAAAGGAGCAGCTAGATCATTACTTTGTGCGGAATACTCAATAAGCTGCTTTTCAGCACATTGTGTTTTATAGACACTGTGTGAGAAATGTGGGATTTCGTTCGAAGCGGGTTTTCCATTGTGAAGCAGTTTCACATTCTGAGTTTCTTCCCTATAGCGAACATGTACTTCGTGTTGTAAATGGTGCCAGAACCTTGGTTTTCAAAGGTAGCTGAAAACTGCGTTGGCGCTGATGTTCTCTCTGAACGTGGAGTTGTCTGCATTTCAAAGGAGCAGCTAGATCATTACTTTGTGCGGAATACTCAATAAGCTGCATTTCAGCGCATTGTGTTTTTCTTCCCTATAGCGAACATGTACTTCGTGTTGTAAATGGTGCCAGAACCTTG
The DNA here is from genome assembly GCF_017591425.1 of Ochotona curzoniae. Taxonomy (NCBI): domain Eukaryota; kingdom Metazoa; phylum Chordata; class Mammalia; order Lagomorpha; family Ochotonidae; genus Ochotona; species Ochotona curzoniae. Next base: position 116,662 of record NW_024466044.1, read on the forward strand.
GTTTTCAAAGGTAGCTGAAAACTGCGTTGGTGCTGATGTTCTCTCTGAACGTGGAGTTGTCTGCATTTCAAAGGAGCAGCTAGATCATTACTTTGTGCGGAATACTCAATAAGCTGCTTTTCAGCACATTGTGTTTTATAGACACTGTGTGAGAAATGTGGGATTTCGTTCGAAGCGGGTTTTCCATTGTGAAGCAGTTTCACATTCTGAGTTTCTTCCCTAGAGCGAACATGCACTTCGTGTTGTAAATGGTGCCAGAACCTTGGTTTCAAAGGTAGCTGAAAACTGCGTTGGCGCTGATGTTTTCTCTGGATGTGGAATTGTCTGCATTTCAAAGGAGCAGCTAGATCATTACTTTGTGTGGAATACTCAATAAGCTGCTTTTCAGCACATTGTGTTTTATAGACACTGTGTGAGTAATGTTGGATTTCGTTCGAAGCGGGTTTTCATTGTGAAGCACTTTCACATTCTGAGTTTCTTCCCTATAGCGAACATGTACTTCGTGTTGTAAATGGTGCCAGAACCTTGGTTTTCAAAGGTAGCTGAAAACTGCGTTGGCTGCTGATGTTCTCTCTGAACGTGGAGTTGTCTGCATTTCAAAGGAGCAGCTAGATCATTACTTTGTGCGGAATACTCAATAAGCTGCTTTTCAGCACATTGTGTTTTATAGACACTGTGTGAGAAATGTGGGATTTCGTTCGAAGCGGGTTTTCCATTGTGAAGCAGTTTCACATTCTGAGTTTCTTCCCTATAGCGAACATGTACTTCGTGTTGTAAATGGTGCCAGAACCTTGGTTTTCAAAGGTAGCTGAAAACTGCGTTGGTGCTGATGTTCTCTCTGAACGTGGAGTTGTCTGCATTTCAAAGGAGCAGCTAGATCATTACTTTGTGCGGAATACTCAATAAGCTGCATTTCAGCGCATTGTGTTTTTCTTCCCTATAGCGAACATGTACTTCGTGTTGTAAATGGTGCCAGAACCTTGGTTTTCAAAGGTAGCTGAAAACTGCGTTGGTGCTGATGTTCTCGCTGAACGTGGAGTTGTCTGCATTTCAAAGGAGCAGCTAGATCATTACTTTGTGCGGAATACTCAATAAGCTGCATTTCAGCGCATTGTGTTTTTCTTCCCTATAGCGAACATGTACTTCGTGTTGTAAATGGTGCCAGAACCTTGGTTTTCAAAGGTAGCTGAAAACTGCGTTGGCGCTGATGTTCTCTCTGGATGTGGAGTTGTCTGCATTTCAAAGGAGCAGCTAGATCATTACTTTGTGCAGAACACTCAATAAGCTGCATTTCAGCACATTGTGTTTTATAGACACTGTGTGAAAAATGTGGGATTTCGTTCGAAGTGGGTTTTCATTGTGAAGCAGTTTCACATTCTGAGTTTCTTCCCTATAGCAAACATGTACTTCGTGTTGTAAATGGTGCCAGAACCTTGGTTTTCAAAGGTAGCTGAAAACTGCGTTGGTGCTGATGTTCTCTCTGAACGTGGAGTTGTCTGCATTTCAAAGGAGCAGCTAGATCATTACTTTGTGCGGAATACTCAATAAGCTGCATTTCAGCGCATTGTTTTTTTCTTCCCTATAGCGAACATATACTTCGTGTTGTAAATGGTGCCAGAAGCTTGGTTTTCAAAGGTAGCTGAAAACTGCGTTGGTGTTAATGTTTTCTCTGCATGTGGAGTTGTCTGTATTTCAAAGGAGCAGCTAGATCATTACTTTGTGCGGAATACTCAATAAGCTGCTTTTCAGCACATTGTGTTTTATAGACACTGTGTGAGAAATGTGGGATTTCGTTCGAAGCGGGTTTTCCATTGTGAAGCAGTTTCACATTCTGAGTTTCTTCCCTATAGCGAACATGTACTTCGTGTTGTAAATGGTGCCAGAACCTTGGTTTTCAAAGGTAGCTGAAAACTGCGTTGGCGCTGATGTTCTCACTGAACGTGTAGTTGTCTGCATTTCAAAGTAGCAGCTAGATCATTACTTTGTGCGGAATACTCAATAAGCTGCATTTCAGCGCATTGTGTTTTTCTTCCTATAGCGAACATGTACTTCGTGTTGTAAATGGTGCCAGAACCTTGGTTTTCAAAGGTAGCTGAAAACTGCGTTGGTGCTGATGTTCTCTCTGAATGTGGAGTTGTCTGCATTTCAAAGGAGCAGCTAGATCATTACTTTGTGCGGAATACTCAATAAGCTGCTTTTCAGCACATTGTGTTTTATAGACACTGTGTGAGAAATGTGGGATTTCGTTCGAAGCGGGTTTTCCATTGTGAAGCAGTTTCACATTCTGAGTTTCTTCCCTATAGCGAACATGTACTTCGTGTTGTAAATGGTGCCAGAACCTTGGTTTTCAAAGGTAGCTGAAAACTGCGTTGGCGCTGATGTTCTCGCTGAACGTGGAGTTGTCTGCATTTCAAAGGAGCAGCTAGATCATTACTTTGTGCGGAATACTCAATAAGCTGCATTTCAGCGCATTGTGTTTTTCTTCCCTATAGCTAACATGTACTTCGTGTTGTAAATGGTGCCAGAACCTTGGTTTTCAAAGGTAGCTGAAAACTGCGTTGGTGTTGATGTTCTCACTGAACGTGGAGTTGTCTGCATTTCAAAGGAGCAGCTAGATCATTACTTTGTGCGGAATACTCAATAAGCTGCTTTTCAGCGCATTGTGTTTTTCTTCCCTATAGCGAACATGTACTTCGTGTTGTAAATGGTGCCAGAACCTTGGTTTTCAAAGGTAGCTGAAAACTGCGTTGGTGCTGATGTTCTCTCTGAACGTGGAGTTGTCTGCATTTCAAAGGAGCAGCTAGATCATTACTTTGTGCGGAATACTCAATAAGCTGCATTTCAGCGCATTGTGTTTTTCTACCCTATAGCGAACATGTACTTCGTGTTGTAAATGGTGCCAGAACCTTGGTTTTCAAAGGTAGCTGAAAACTGCGTTGGCGCTGATGTTCTCTCTGGATGTGGAGTTGTCTGCATTTCAAAGGAGCAGCTAGATCATTACTTTGTGCGGAATACTCAATAAGCTGCATTTCAGCGCATTGTGTTTTATAGAGAATGTGAGGGAATAGTGGGATTTCGTTCGAAGCGGGTTTTCCATTGTGAAGCAGTTTCACATTCTGAGTTTCTTCCCTATAGCGAACATGTACTTCGTGTTGTAAATGGTGCCAGAACCTTGGTTTTCAAAGGTAGCTGAAAACTGCGTTGGTGCTGATGTTCTCTCTGAACGTGGAGTTGTCTGCATTTCAAAGGAGCAGCTAGATCATTACTTTGTGCGGAATACTCAATAAGCTGCTTTTCAGCACATTGTGTTTTATAGACACTGTGTGAAATTTCGTTTCGAAGCGGGTTTTCCATTGTGAAGCAGTTTCACATTCTGAGTTCCTTCCCTATCGCGAACATGTACTTCGTGTTGTAAATGGTGCCAGAACCTTGGTTTTCAAAGGTAGCTGAAAACTGCGTTGGCGCTGATGTTCTCTCTGAACGTGGAGTTGTCTGCATTTCAAAGGAGCAGCTAGATCATTACTTTGTGCAGAACACTCAATAAGCTGCTTTTCAGCACATTGTGTTTTATAGACACTGTGTGAGAAATGTGGGATTTCGTTCGAAGCAGGTGTTCCATTGTGAAGCAGTTTCACATTCTGAGTTTCTTCCCTATACCTAACATGTACTTCGTGTTGTAAATGGTGCCAGAACCTTGGTTTTCAAAGGTAGCTGAAAACTGCGTTGGTGCTGATGTTCTCTCTGAACGTGGAGTTGTCTGCATTTCAAAGGAGCAGCTAGATCATTACTTTGTGCGGAATACTCAATAAGCTGCATTTCAGCGCATTGTGTTTTTCTTCCCTATAGCGAATATGTACTTCGTGTTGTAAATGGTGCCAGAACCTTGGTTTTCAAAGGTAGCTGAAAACTGCGTTGGTGCTGATGTTCTCGCTGAACGTGGAGTTGTCTGCATTTCAAAGGAGCAGCTAGATCATTACTTTGTGCGGAATACTCAATAAGCTGCATTTCAGCGCATTGTGTTCTTCTTCCCTATAGCTAACATGTACTTCGTGTTGTAAATGGTGCCAGAACCTTGGTTTTCAAAGGTAGCTGAAAACTGCGTTGGCGCTGATGTTCTCTCTGGATGTGGAGTGGTCTACATTTCAAAGGAGCAGCTAGATCATTACTTTGTGCGGAACAATCAATAAGCTACATTTCAGCGCATTGTGTTTTATAGACACTGTGTGAGAAATGTGGGATTTCATTCGAAGCGGGTTTTCCATTGTGAAGCAGTTTCACATTCTGAGTTTCTTCCCTATAGCGAACATGTACTTCGTGTTGTAAATGGTGCCAGAACCTTGGTTTTCAAAGGTAGCTGAAAACTGCGTTGGTGCTGATGTTCTCGCTGAACGTGGAGTTGTCTGCATTTCAAAGGAGCAGCTAGATCATTACTTTGTGCGGAATACTCAATAAGCTGCTTTTCAGCACATTGTGTTTTATAGACACTGTGTGAGAAATGTGGGATTTCGTTCGAAGCGGGTTTTCCATTGTGAAGCACTTTCACATTCTGAGTTTCTTCCCTATAGCGAACATGTTCTTAGTGTTGTAAATGGTGCCAGAACCTTGGTTTTCAAAGGTAGCTGAAAACTGCGTTGGTGCTGATGTTCTCTCTGGATGTGGAGTTGTCTGCATTTCAAAGGAGCAGCTAGATCATTACTTTGTGCGGAATACTCAATAAGCTGCATTTCAGCGCATTGTGTTTTTCTTCCCTATAGCTAACATGTACTTCGTGTTGTAAATGGTGCCAGAAGCTTGGTTTTCAAAGGTAGCTGAAAACTGCGTTGGTGTTGATGTTCTCACGGAACGTGGAGTTGTCTGCATTTCAAAGGAGCAGCTAGATCATTACTTTGTGCGGAATACTCAATAAGCTGCATTTCAGCGCATTGTGTTTTTCTTCCCTATAGCGAACATGTACTTCGTGTTGTAAATGGTGCCAGAACCTTGGTTTTCAAAGGTAGCTGAAAACTGCGTTGGTGCTGATGTTCTCTCTGAACGTGGAGTTGTCTGCATTTCAAAGGAGCAGCTAGATCATTACTTTGTGCGGAATACTCAATAAGCTGCATTTCAGCGCATTGTGTTTTTCTTCCCTATAGCGAACATGTACTTCGTGTTGTAAATGGTGCCAGAACCTTGGTTTTCAAAGGTAGCTGAAAACTGCGTTGGCGCTGATGTTCTCTCTGGATGTGGAGTTGTCTGCATTTCAAAGGAGCAGCTAGATCATTACTTTGTGCGGAATACTCAATAAGCTGCATTTCAGCGCATTGTGTTTTATAGAGAATGTGTGAGAAATGTGGGATTTCGTTCGAAGCGGGTTTTCCATTGTGAAGCAGTTTCACATTCTGAGTTTCTTCCCTATAGCGAACATGTACTTCGTGTTGTAAATGGTGCCAGAACCTTGGTTTTCAAAGGTAGCTGAAAACTGCGTTGGTGCTGATGTTCTCTCTGAACGTGGAGTTGTCTGCATTTCAAAGGAGCAGCTAGATCATTACTTTGTGCGGAATACTCAATAAGCTGCTTTTCAGCACATTGTGTTTTATAGACACTGTGTGAAATTTCGTTCGAAGCGGGTTTTCCATTGTGAAGCAGTTTCACATTCTGAGTTTCTTCCCTATCGCGAACATGTACTTCGTGTTGTAAATGGTGCCAGAACCTTGGTTTTCAAAGGTAGCTGAAAACTGCGTTGGTGTTAATTTTCTCACTGAACGTGGAGTTGACTGCATTTCAAAGGAGCAGCTAGATCATTACTTTGTGCGGAATACTCAATAAGCTGCATTTCAGCACATTGTGTTTTATAGACACTGTGTGAGAAATGTGGGATTTCGTTCGAAGCGGGTTTTCCATTGTGAAGCAGTTTCACATTCTGAGTTTCTTCCCTATAGCGAACATGTACTTCGTGTTGTAAATGGTGCCAGAACCTTGGTTTTCAAAGGTAGCTGAAAACTGCGTTGGTGCTGATGTTCTCTCTGGATGTGGAGTTGTCTGCATTTCAAAGGAGCAGCTAGATCATTACTTTGTGCGGAATACTCAATAAGCTGCATTTCAGCGCATTGTGTTTTTCTTCCCTATAGCTAACATGTACTTCGTGTTGTAAATGGTGCCAGAACCTTGGTTTTCAAAGGTAGCTGAAAACTGCGTTGGTGTTGATGTTCTCTCTGCATGTGGAGTTGTCTGCATTTCAAAGGAGCAGCTAGATCATTACTTTGTGCGGAATACTCAATAAGCTGCTTTTCAGCACATTGTGTTTTATAGACACTGTGTGGGAAATGTGGGATTTCGTTCGAAGCGGGTTTTCCATTGTGAAGCAGTTTCACATTCTGAGTTTCTTCCCTATAGCGAACATGTACTTCGTGTTGTAAATGGTGCCAGAACCTTGGTTTTCAAAGGTAGCTGAAAACTGCGTTGGCGCTGATGTTCTCTCTGAATGTGGAGTTGTCTGCATTTCAAAGGAGCAGCTAGATCATTACTTTGTGCGGAATACTCAATAAGCTGCATTTCAGCGCATTGTGTTTTTCTTCCCTATAGCGAACATGTACTTCGTGTTGTAAATGGTGCCAGAACCTTGGTTTTCAAAGGTAGCTGAAAACTGCGTTGGTGCTGATGTTCTCGCTGAACGTGGAGTTGTCTGCATTTCAAAGGAGCAGCTAGATCATTACTTTGTGCGGAATACTCAATAAGCTGCATTTCACCGCATTGTGTTTTACACACTGTGTGAGAAATGTGTTATTTCGTTCGATGCGGGTTTTCCATTGTGAAGCAGTTTCACATTCTGAGTTTCTTCCCTATAGCGAACATGTACTTCGTGTTGTAAATGGTGCCAGAACCTTGGTTTTCAAAGGTAGCTGAAAACTGCGTTGGCGCTGATGTTCTCTCTGAACGTGGAGTTGTCTGCATTTCAAAGGAGCAGCTAGATCATTACTTTGTGCGGAATACTCAATAAGCTGCATTTCAGCGCATTGTGTTTTTCTTCCCTATAGCTAACATGTACTTCGTGTTGTAAATGGTGCCAGAACCTTGGTTTTCAAAGGTAGCTGAAAACTGCGTTGGTGTTGATGTTCTCTCTGAACGTGGAGTTGTCTGCATTTCAAAGGAGCAGCTAGATCATTACTTTGTGCGGAATACTCAATAAGCTGCATTTCAGCGCATTGTGTTTTTCTTCCCTATAGCGAACATGTACTTCGTGTTGTAAATGGTGCCAGAACCTTGGTTTTCAAAGGTAGCTGAAAACTGCGTTGGTGCTGATGTTCTCTCTGAACGTGGAGTTGTCTGCATTTCAAAGGAGCAGCTAGATCATTACTTTGTGCGGAATACTCAATAAGCTGCATTTCAGCGCATTGTGTTTTTCTTCCCTATAGCTAACATGTACTTCGTGTTGTAAATGGTGCCAGAACCTTGGTTTTCAAAGGTAGCTGAAAACTGCGTTGGTGCTGATGTTCTCTCTGGATGTGGAGTTGTCTGCATTTCAAAGGAGCAGCTAGATCATTACTTTGTGCGGAATACTCAATAAGCTGCATTTCAGCACATTGTGTTTTATAGACACTGTGTGAGAAATGTGGGATTTCGTTCGAAGCGGGTTTTCCATTGTGAAGCAGTTTCACATTCTGAGTTTCTTCCCTATAGCGAACATGTACTTCGTGTTGTAAATGGTGCCAGAACCTTGGTTTTCAAAGGTAGCTGAAAACTGCGTTGGTGTTGATGTTCTCGCTGAACGTGGAGTTGTCTGCATTTCAAAGGAGCAGCTAGATCATTACTTTGTGCGGAATACTCAATAAGCTGCTTTTCAGCACATTGTGTTTTATAGACACTGTGTGAGAAATGTGGATTTCGTTCGAAGCGGGTTTTCCATTGTGAAGCAGTTTCACATTCTGAGTTTCTTCCCTATAGCGAACATGTACTTCGTGTTGTAAATGGTGCCAGAACCTTGGTTTTCAAAGGTAGCTGAAAACTGCGTTGCTGCTGATGTTCTCGCTGAACGTGGAGTTGTCTGCATTTCAAAGGAGCAGCTAGATCATTACTTTGTGCGGAATACTCAATAAGCTGCATTTCAGCACATTGTGTTTTATACACACTGTGTGAGAAATGTGGGATTTCGTTCGAAGCGGGTTTTCCATTGTGAAGCAGTTTCACATTCTGAGTTTCTTCCCTATAGCGAACATGTACTTCGTGTTGTAAATGGTGCCAGAACCTTGGTTTTCAAAGGTAGCTGAAAACTGCGTTGGTGCTGATGTTCTCTCTGAACGTGGAGTTGTCTGCATTTCAAAGGAGCAGCTAGATCATTACTTTGTGCGGAATACTCAATAAGCTGCATTTCAGCGCATTGTGTTTTTCTTCCCTATAGCGAACATGTACTTCGTGTTGTAAATGGTGCCAGAACCTTGGTTTTCAAAGGTAGCTGAAAACTGCGTTGGTGCTGATGTTCTCGCTGAACGTGGAGTTGTCTGCATTTCAAAGGAGCAGCTAGATCATTACTTTGTGCGGAATACTCAATAAGCTGCATTTCAGCGCATTGTGTTTTTCTTCCCTATAGCTAACATGTACTTCGTGTTGTAAATGGTGCCAGAACCTTGGTTTTCAAAGGTAGCTGAAAACTGCGTTGGTGTTGATGTTCTCTCTGGATGTGGAGTTGTCTGCATTTCAAAGGAGCAGCTAGATCATTACTTTGTGCGGAATACTCAATAAGCTGCATTTCAGCACATTGTGTTTTATAGACACTGTGTGAGAAATGTGGGATTTCGTTCGAAGCGGGTTTTCCATTGTGAAGCAGTTTCACATTCTGAGTTTCTTCCCTATAGCGAACATGTACTTCGTGTTGTAAATGGTGCCAGAACCTTGGTTTTCAAAGGTAGCTGAAAACTGCGTTGGTGCTGATGTTCTCGCTGAACGTGGAGTTGTCTGCATTTCAAAGGAGCAGCTAGATCATTACTTTGTGCGGAATACTCAATAAGCTGCTTTTCAGCACATTGTGTTTTATGGACACTGTGTGAGTAATGTTGGATTTCGTTCGAAGCGGGTTTTCATTTGTGAAGCACTTTCACATTCTGAGTTTCTTCCCTATAGCTAACATGTATTTCGTGTTGTAAATGGTGCCAGAACCTTGGTTTCAAAGGCAGCTGAAAACTGCGTTGGAGCTGATGTTCTCTCTGGATGTGGAGTTGTCTGCATTTCAAAGGAGCAGCTAGATCATTACTTTGTGCGGAATACTCAATAAGCTGCATTTCAGCGCATTGTGTTTTTCTTCCCTATAGCTAACATGTACTTAGTGTTGTAAATGGTGCCAGAACCTTGGTTTTCAAAGGTAGCTGAAAACTGCGTTGGTGTTGATATTCTCTCTGAATGTGGAGTTGTCTGCATTTCAAAGGAGCAGCTAGATCATTACTTTGTGCGGAATACTCAATAAGCTGCATTTCAGCGCATTGTGTTTTTCTTCCCTATAGCGAACATGTACTTCGTGTTGTAAATGGTGCCAGAACCTTGGTTTTCAAAGGTAGCTGAAAACTGCGTTGGTGCTGATGTTCTCTCTGAACGTGGAGTTGTCTGCATTTCAAAGGAGCAGCTAGATCATTACTTTGTGCGGAATACTCAATAAGCTGCATTTCAGCGCATTGTGTTTTTCTTCCCTATAGCAAAAATGTACTTCGTGCTGTAAATGGTGCCAGAACCTTGGTTTCAAATGTAGCTGAAACTGCGTCGGTGCTGATGTTCTCGCTGAACGTCGAGTTTTCTGCATTTCAAAGGAGCAGCTAGATCACTCCTTTGTGCGGAATACTCAAAAAGCTGCATTTCAGGGCATTGTGATTTCTTCCCTATAGCTAACATGTACTTCGTGTTGTAAATGGTGACAGAACCTTGGTTTTCAAAGGTAGCTGAAAGCTGCGATGGTGTTGATGTTCTCTCTGGATGTGGAGTTGTCTGCATTTCAAAGGAGCAGCTGGATCATTTTTTTGTGCAGAATTCTCAATAAGCTGCATTTCAGAACATTGTGTTTTATAGACACTATGTGAGTAATGTTGGATTTCGTTCGAAGTGGGTTTTCCATTGTGAAGCACTTTCACATTCTGAGATTCTTCCCTATAGCGAACATGTACTTCGTGTTGTAAATGGTGCCAGAACCTTGGTTTTCAAAGGTAGCTGAAAACTGCGTTGGTGCTGATGTTCTCGCTGAACGTGGAGTTGTCTGCATTTCAAAGGAGCAGCTAGATCATTACTTTGTGCGGAATACTCAATAAGCTGCTTTCAGCACATTGTGTTTTATATACTCTGTGTGAGAAATGTTGGATTTCGTTCGAAGCGGGTTTTCCATTGTGAAGCAGTTTCACATTCTGAGTTTCTTCCCTATAGCGAACATGTACTTCGTGTTGTAAATGGTGCCAGAACCTTGGTTTTCAAAGGTAGCTGAAAACTGCGTTGGTGCTGATGTTCTCTCTGGATGTGGAGTTGTCTGCATTTCAAAGGAGCAGCTAGATCATTACTTTGTGCGGAATACTCAATAAGCTGCATTTCAGCGCATTGTGTTTTTCTTCCCTATAGCTAACATGTACTTCGTGTTGTAAATGGTGCCAGAACCTTGGTTTTCAAAGGTAGCTGAAAACTGCGTTGGTGTTGATGTTCTCGCTGAACGTGGAGTTGTCTGCATTTCAAAGGAGCAGCTAGATCATTACTTTGTGCGGAATACTCAATAAGCTGCATTTCAGCGCATTGTGTTTTTCTTCCCTATAGCTAACATGTACTTCGTGTTGTAAATGGTGCCAGAACCTTGGTTTTCAAAGGTAGCTGAAAACTGCGTTGGTGCTGATGTTCTCTCTGGATGTGGAGTTGTCTGCATTTCAAAGGAGCAGCTAGATCATTACTTTGTGCGGAATAATCAATAAGCTGCATTTCAGCGCATTGTGTTTTCTTCCCTATAGCGAACATGTACTTCGTGTTGTAAATGGTGCCAGAACCTTGGTTTTCAAAGGTAGCTGAAAACTGCGTTGGTGCTGATGTTCTCGCTGAACGTGGAGTTGTCTGCATTTCAAAGGAGCAGCTAGATCATTACTTTGTGCGGAATACTCAATAAGCTGCATTTCAGCGCATTGTGTTTTTCTTCCCTATAGCTAACATGTACTTCGTGTTGTAAATGGTGCCAGAACCTTGGTTTTCAAAGGTAGCTGAATACTGCGTTGGTGTTGATGTTCTCTCTGGATGTGGAGTTGTCTGCATTTCAAAGCAGCAGCTAGATCATTACTTTGTGCGGAATACTCAATAAGCTGCATTTCAGCACATTGTGTTTTATAGACACTGTGTGAGAAATGTTGGATTTCGTTCGAAGCGGGTTTTCCATTGTGAAGCAGTTTCACATTCTGAGTTTCTTCCCTATAGCGAACATGTACTTCGTGTTGTAAATGGTGCCAGAACCTTGGTTTTCAAAGGTAGCTGAAAACTGCGTTGGTGCTGATGTTCTCTCTGAACGTGGAGTTGTCTGCATTTCAAAGGAGCAGCTAGATCATTACTTTGTGCGGAATACTCAATAAGCTGCATTTCAGCGCATTGTGTTTTTCTTCCCTATAGCTAACATGTACTTCGTGTTGTAAATGGTGCCAGAACCTTGGTTTTCAAAGGTAGCTGAAAACTGCGTTGGTGTTGATGTTCTCTCTGATGTGGAGTTGTCTGCATTTCAAAGGAGCAGCTAGATCATTACTTTGTGCGGAACACTCAATAAGCTGCTTTTCAGCACATTGTGTTTTATAGACACTGTGTGAGAAATGTGGGGTTTTGTTCGAAGCGGGTTTTCCATTGTGAAGCAGTTTCACATTCTGAGTTTCTTCCCTATTGTGAACATGTACTTCGTGTTGTAAATGGTGCCAGAACCTTGGTTTTCAAAGGTAGCTGAAAACTGCGTTGGTGCTGATGTTCTCTCTGAATGTGGAGTTGTCTGCATTTCAAAGGAGCAGCTAGATCATTACTTTGTGCGGAATACTCAATAAGCTGCATTTCAGCGCATTGTGTTTTTCTTCCCTATACCGAACATGTACTTCGTGTTGTAAATGGTGCCAGAACCTTGGTTTTCAAAGGTAGCTGAAAACTGCGTTGGCGCTGATGTTCTCGCTGAACGTGGAGTTGTCTGCATTTCAAAGGAGCAGCTAGATCATTACTTTGTGCGTAATACTCAATAAGCTGCTTTTCAGCACATTGTGTTTTATAGACACTGTGTGAGAAATGTGGGATTTCGTTCGAAGCGGGTTTTCCATTGTGAAGCAGTTTCACATTCTGAGTTTCTTCCCTATAGCGAACATGTACTTCGTGTTGTAAATGGTGCCAGAACCTTGGTTTTCAAAGGTAGCTGAAAACTGCGTTGGTGCTGATGTTCTCTCTGGACGTGGAGTTGTCTGCATTTCAAAGGAGCAGCTAGATCATTACTTTGTGCGGAATACTCAATAAGCTGCATTTCAGCGCATTGTGTTTTTCTTCCCTATAGCGAACATGTACTTCGTGTTGTAAATGGTGCCAGAACCTTAGTTTTCAAAGGTAGCTGAAAACTGCGTTGGCGCTGATGTTCTCTCTGGATGTGGAGTTGTCTGCATTTCAAAGGAGCAGCTAGATCATTACTTTGTGCGGAATACTCAATAAGCTGCATTTCAGCGCATTGTGTTTTTCTTCCCTATAGCTAACATGTACTTCGTGTTGTAAATGGTGCCAGAACCTTGGTTTTCAAAGGTAGCTGAAAACTGCGTTGGTGCTGATGTTCTCTCTGGATGTGGAGTTGTCTGCATTTCAAAGGAGCAGCTAGATCATTACTTTGTGCGGAATACTCAATAAGCTGCTTTTCAGCACATTGTGTTTTATAGACACTGTGTGAGAAATGTGGATTTCGTTCGAAGCGGGTTTTCCATTGTGAAGCAGTTTCACATTCTGAGTTTCTTCCCTATAGCGAACATGTACTTCGTGTTGTAAATGGTGCCAGAACCTTGGTTTTCAAAGGTAGCTGAAAACTGCGTTGGTGCTGATGTTCTCTCTGAACGTGGAGTTGTCTGCATTTCAAAGGAGCAGCTAGATCATTACTTTGTGCGGAATACTCAATAAGCTGCATTTCAGCGCATTGTGTTTTTCTTCCCTATAGCTAACATGTACTTCGTGTTGTAAATGGTGCCAGAACCTTGGTTTTCAAAGGTAGCTGAAAACTGCGTTGGTGTTGATGTTCTCTCTGGATGTGGAGTTGTCTGCATTTCAAAGGAGCAGCTAGATCATTACTTTGTGCGGAATACTCAATAAGCTGCTTTTCAGCACATTGTGTTTTATAGACACTGTGTGAGAAATGTGGGATTTCGTTCGAAGCGGGTTTTCCATTGTGAAGCAGTTTCACATTCTGAGTTTCTTCCCTATAGCGAACATGTACTTCGTGTTGTAAATGGTGTCAGAACCTTGGTTTTCAAAGGTAGCTGAAAACTGCGTTGGTGCTGATGTTCTCTCTGAATGTGGAGTTGTCTGCATTTCAAAGGAGCAGCTAGATCATTACTTTGTGCGGAATACTCAATAAGCTGCATTTCAGCGCATTGTGTTTTTCTTCCCTATAGCGAACATGTACTTCGTGTTGTAAATGGTGCCAGAACCTTGGTTTTCAAAGGTAGCTGAAAACTGCGTTGGTGCTGATGTTCTCGCTGAACGTGGAGTTGTCTGCATTTCAAAGGAGCAGCTAGATCATTACTTTGTGCGGAATACTCAATAAGCTGCATTTCAGCGCATTGTGTTTTTCTTCCCTATAGCTAACATGTACTTCGTGTTGTAAATGGTGCCAGAACCTTGGTTTTCAAAGGTAGCTGAAAACTGCGTTGGTGTTGATGTTCTCTCTGGATGTGGAGTTGTCTGCATTTCAAAGGAGCAGCTAGATCATTACTTTGTGCGGAATACTCAATAAGCTGCATTTCAGCGCATTGTGTTTTTCTTCCCTATAGCTAACATGTACTTCGTGTTGTAAATGGTGCCAGAACCTTGGTTTTCAAAGGTAGCTGAAAACTGCGTTGGTGCTGATGTTCTCGCTGAACGTGGAGTTGTCTGCATTTCAAAGGAGCAGCTAGATCATTACTTTGTGCGGAATACTCAATAAGCTGCTTTTCAGCACATTGTGTTTTATAGACACTGTGTGAGAAATGTGGGATTTCGTTCGAAGCGGGTTTTCCATTGTGAAGCAGTTTCACATTCTGAGTTTCTTCCCTATAGCGAACATGTACTTCGTGTTGTAAATGGTGCCAGAACCTTGGTTTTCAAAGGTAGCTGAAAACTGCGTTGGTGCTGATGTTCTCTCTGAACGTGGAGTTGTCTGCATTTCAAAGGAGCAGCTAGATCATTACTTTGTGCGGAATACTCAATAAGCTGCATTTCAGCGCATTGTGTTTTTCTTCCCTATAGCGAACATGTACTTCGTGTTGTAAATGGTGCCAGAACCTTGGTTTTCAAAGGTAGCTGAAAACTGCGTTGGCGCTGATGTTCTCTCTGAACGTGGAGTTGTCTGCATTTCAAAGGAGCAGCTAGATCATTACTTTGTGCGGAATACTCAATAAGCTGCTTTTCAGCACATTGTGTTTTATAGACACTGTGTGAGAAATGTGGGATTTCGTTCGAAGCGGGTTTTCCATTGTGAAGCAGTTTCACATTCTGAGTTTCTTCCCTATAGCGAACATGTACTTCGTGTTGTAAATGGTGCCAGAACCTTGGTTTTCAAAGGTAGCTGAAAACTGCGTTGGTGCTGATGTTCTCGCTGAACGTGGAGTTGTCTGCATTTCAAAGGAGCAGCTAGATCATTACTTTGTGCGGAATACTCAATAAGCTGCTTTTCAGCACATTGTGTTTTATAGACACTGTGTGAGAAATGTGGGATTTCGTTCGAAGCGGGTTTTCCATTGTGAAGCAGTTTCACATTCTGAGTTTCTTCCCTATAGCGAACATGTACTTCGTGTTGTAAATGGTGCCAGAACCTTGGTTTTCAAAGGTAGCTGAAAACTGCGTTGGTGCTGATGTTCTCTCTGGATGTGGAGTTGTCTGCATTTCAAAGGAGCAGCTAGATCATTACTTTGTGCGGAATACTCAATAAGCTGCATTTCAGCGCATTGTGTTTTTCTTCCCTATAGCTAACATGTACTTCGTGTTGTAAATGGTGCCAGAACCTTGGTTTTCAAAGGTAGCTGAAAACTGCGTTGGTGTTGATGTTCTCTCTGAATGTGGAGTTGTCTGCATTTCAAAGGAGCAGCTAGATCATTACTTTGTGCGGAATACTCAATAAGCTGCATTTCAGCGCATTGTGTTTTTCTTCCCTATAGCGAACATGTACTTCGTGTTGTAAATGGTGCCAGAACCTTGGTTTTCAAAGGTAGCTGAAAACTGCGTTGGTGCTGATGTTCTCTCTGAACGTGGAGTTGTCTGCATTTCAAAGGAGCAGCTAGATCATTACTTTGTGCGGAATACTCAATAAGCTGCATTTCAGCGCATTGTGTTTTTCTTCCCTATAGCGAACATGTACTTCGTGTTGTAAATGGTGCCAGAACCTTGGTTTTCAAAGGTAGCTGAAAACTGCGTTGGTGCTGATGTTCTCTCTGGATGTGGAGTTGTCTGCATTTCAAAGGAGCAGCTAGATCATTACTTTGTGCGGAATACTCAATAAGCTGCATTTCAGCACATTGTGTTTTATAGACACTGTGTGAGAAATGTGGGATTTCGTTCGAAGCGGGTTTTCCATTGTGAAGCAGTTTCACATTCTGAGTTCCTTCCCTATAGCGAACATGTACTTCGTGTTGTAAATGGTGCCAGAACCTTGGTTTTCAAAGGTAGCTGAAAACTGCGTTGGTGCTGATGTTCTCTCTGGACGTGGAGTTGTCTGCATTTCAAAGGAGCAGCTAGATCATTACTTTGTGCGGAATACTCAATAAGCTGCTTTTCAGCACATTGTGTTTTATAGACACTGTGTGAGAAATGTGGATTTCGTTCGAAGCGGGTTTTCCATTGTGAAGCAGTTTCACATTCTGAGTTTCTTCCCTATAGCGAACATGTACTTCGTGTTGTAAATGGTGCCAGAACCTTGGTTTTCAAAGGTAGCTGAAAACTGCGTTGGCTGCTGATGTTCTCTCTGGACGTGGAGTTGTCTGCATTTCAAAGGAGCAGCTAGATCATTACTTTGTGCGGAATACTCAATAAGCTGCTTTTCAGCACATTGTGTTTTATAGACACTGTGTGAGAAATGTGGGATTTCGTTCGAAGCGGGTTTTCCATTGTGAAGCAGTTTCACATTCTGAGTTTCTTCCCTATAGCGAACATGTACTTCGTGTTGTAAATGGTGCCAGAACCTTGGTTTTCAAAGGTAGCTGAAAACTGCGTTGGTGCTGATGTTCTCTCTGGATGTGGAGTTGTTTGCATTTCAAAGGAGCAGCTGGATCATTACTTTGTGCGGAATACTCAAAAAGCTGCATTTCAGCGCATTGTGTTTTTCTTCCCTATAGCTAACATGTACTTCGTCTTGTAAGTGGTGCCAGAACCTTGGTTTCAAAGGTAGCTGAAAACTGCGTTGGTGTTAATGTTCTCTCTGGATGTGGAGTTGTCTGCATTTCAAAGGAGCAGCTAGATCATTACTTTGTGCGGAATAATCAATAAGCTGCTTTTCAGCACATTGTGTTTTATAGACACTGTGTGAGAAATGTGGGATTTCGTTCGAAGCGGGTTTTCCATTGTGAAGCAGTTTCACATTCTGAGTTTCTTCCCTATAGCGAACATGTACTTCGTGTTGTAAATGGTGCCAGAACCTTGGTTTTCAAAGGTAGCTGAAAACTGCGTTGGTGCTAATGTTCTCTCTGAACGTGGAGTTGTCTGCATTTCAAAGGAGCAGCTAGATCATTACTTTGTGCGGAATACTCAATAAGCTGCATTTCAGCGCATTGTGTTTTTCTTCCCTATAGCTAACATGTACTTCGTGCTGTAAATGGTGCCAGAATCTTGGTTTTCAAAGGTAGCTGAAACTGAGTCGGTGCTGATGTTCTCGCTGAACGTCGAGTTGTCTGCATTTCAAAGGAGCAGCTAGATCATTACTTTGTGCGGAATACTCAATAAGCTGCTTTTCAGCGCATTGTGATTTCTTCCCTATAGCTAACATGTACTTTGTGTTGTAAATGGTGACAGAACCTTGGTTTTCAAAGGTAGCTCAAAGCTGCGTTGGTGTTGATGTTCTCTCTGGATGTGGAGTTGTCTGCATTTCAAAGGAGCAGCTAGATCATTACTTTGTGCGGAAATTCAATAAGCTGCTTTCAGCACATTGTGTTTTATAGACACTGTGTGAGAAATGTGGGATTTCGTTCGAAGCGGGTTTTCCATTGTGAAGCAGTTTCACATTCTGAGTTTCTTCCCTATAGCGAACATGTACTTCGTGTTGTAAATGGTGCCAGAACCTTGGTTTTCAAAGGTAGCTGAAAACTGCGTTGGTGCTGATGTTCTCGCTGAACGTGGAGTTGTCTGCATTTCAAAGGAGCAGCTAGATCATTACTTTGTGCGGAATACTCAATAAGCTGCTTTTCAGCACATTGTGTTTTATAGACACTGTGTGAGAAATGTGGGATTTCGTTCGAAGCGGGTTTTCCATTGTGAAGCAGTTTCACATTCTGAGTTTCTTCCCTATAGCGAACATGTACTTCGTGTTGTAAATGGTGCCAGAACCTTGGTTTTCAAAGGTAGCTGAAAACTGCGTTGGTGCTGATGTTCTCTCTGGATGTGGAGTTGTCTGCATTTCAAAGGAGCAGCTAGATCATTACTTTGTGCGGAATACTCAATAAGCTGCATTTCAGCGCATTGTGTTTTTCTTCCCTATAGCTAACATGTACTTCGTGTTGTAAATGGTGCCAGAACCTTGGTTTTCAAAGGTAGCTGAAAACTGCGTTGGTGTTGATGTTCTCTCTGAACGTGGAGTTGTCTGCATTTCAAAGGAGCAGCTAGATCATTACTTTGTGCGGAATACTCAATAAGCTGCATTTCAGCGCATTGTGTTTTTCTTCCCTATAGCGAACATGTACTTCGTGTTGTAAATGGTGCCAGAACCTTGGTTTTCAAAGGTAGCTGAAAACTGCGTTGGTGCTGATGTTCTCTCTGAACGTGGAGTTGTCTGCATTTCAAAGGAGCAGCTAGATCATTACTTTGTGCGGAATACTCAATAAGCTGCATTTCAGCGCATTGTGTTTTTCTTCCCTATAGCGAACATGTACTTCGTGTTGTAAATGGTGCCAGAACCTTGGTTTTCAAAGGTAGCTGAAAACTGCGTTGGTGCTGATGTTCTCGCTGAACGTGGAGTTGTCTGCATTTCAAAGGAGCAGCTAGATCATTACTTTGTGCGGAATACTCAATAAGCTGCATTTCAGCGCATTGTGTTTTTCTTCCCTATAGCTAACATGTACTTCGTGTTGTAAATGGTGCCAGAACCTTGGTTTTCAAAGGTAGCTGAAAACTGCGTTGGTGTTGATGTTCTCTCTGGATGTGGAGTTGTCTGCATTTCAAAGGAGCAGCTAGATCATTACTTTGTGCGGAATACTCAATAAGCTGCATTTCAGCGCATTGTGTTTTATAGACACTGTGTGAGAAATGTCGATTTCGTTCGAAGCGGGTTTTCCATTGGGAAGCAGTTTCACATTCTGAGTTTCTTCCCTATAGCGAACAT
Source organism: Ochotona curzoniae (assembly GCF_017591425.1). Taxonomy (NCBI): domain Eukaryota; kingdom Metazoa; phylum Chordata; class Mammalia; order Lagomorpha; family Ochotonidae; genus Ochotona; species Ochotona curzoniae. The sequence goes on from NW_024466044.1 coordinate 135,356, forward strand.
GTAGTTCGTGTTGTAAATGGTGCCAGAAGCTTGGTTTTCAAAGGTAGCTGAAAACTGCGTTGGTGCTGATGTTCTCGCTGAACGTGGAGTTGTCTGCATTTCAAAGGAGCAGCTAGATAATTACTTTGTGCGAAATACTCAATAAGCTGCTTTTCAGCACATTGTGTTATATAGACACTGTGTGAGAAATGTGGGATTTCGTTCGAAGCGGGTTTTCCATTGTGAAGCAGTTTCACATTCTGAGTTTCTTCCCTATAGCGAACATGTACTTCGTGTTGTAAATGGTGCCAGAACCTTGGTTTTCAAAGGTAGCTGAAAACTGCGTTGGCGCTGATGTTCTCACTGAATGTGGAGTTGTCTGCATTTCAAAGGAGCAGCTAGATCATTACTTTGTGCGGAATACTCAATAAGCTGCATTTCAGCGCATTGTTTTATTCTTCCCTATAGCTAACATGTACTTCGTGTTGTAAATGGTGCCAGAACTTTGGTTTTCAAAGGTAGCTGAAAACTGCGTTGGTGTTGATGTTCTCTCTGAACGTGGAGTTGTCTGCATTTCAAAGGAGCAGCTAGATCATTACTTTGTGCGGAATACTCAATAAGCTGCATTTCAGCGCATTGTGTTTTTCTTCCCTATAGCGAACATGTACTTCGTGTTGTAAATGGTGCCAGAACCTTGGTTTTCAAAGGTAGCTGAAAACTGCGTTGGTGCTGATGTTCTCTCTGAACGTGGAGTTGTCTGCATTTCAAAGGAGCAGCTAGATCATTACTTTGTGCGGAATACTCAATAAGCTGCATTTCAGCGCATTGTGTTTTTCTTCCCTATAGCGAACATGTACTTCGTGTTGTAAATGGTGCCAGAACCTTGGTTTTCAAAGGTAGCTGAAAACTGCGTTGGTGCTGATGTTCTCGCTGAACGTGGAGTTGTCTGCATTTCAAAGGAGCAGCTAGATCATTACTTTGTGCGGAATACTCAATAAGCTGCATTTCAGCGCATTGTGTTTTTCTTCCCTATAGCTAACATGTACTTCGTGTTGTAAATGGTGCCAGAACCTTGGTTTTCAAAGGTAGCTGAAAACTGCGTTGGTGCTGATGTTCTCTCTGGATGTGGAGTTGTCTGCATTTCAAAGGAGCAGCTAGATCATTACTTTGTGCGGAATACTCAATAAGCTGCATTTCAGCACATTGTGTTTTATAGACACTGTGTGAGAAATGTGGGATTTCGTTCGAAGCGGGTTTTCCATTGTGAAGCAGTTTCACATTCTGAGTTTCTTCCCTATAGCGAACATGTACTTCGTGTTGTAAATGGTGCCAGAACCTTGGTTTTCAAAGGTAGCTGAAAACTGCGTTGGTGCTGATGTTCTCTCTGGACGTGGAGTTGTCTGCATTTCAAAGGAGCAGCTAGATCATTACTTTGTGCGGAATACTCAATAAGCTGCATTTCAGCGCATTGTGTTTTTCTTCCCTATAGCTAACATGTACTTCGTGTTGTAAATGGTGCCAGAACCTTGGTTTTCAAAGGTAGCTGAAAACTGCGTTGGTGTTGATGTTCTCTCTGGATGTGGAGTTGTCTGCATTTCAAAGGAGCAGCTAGATCATTACTTTGTGCGGAATACTCAATAAGCTGCTTTTCAGCACATTGTGTTTTATAGACACTGTGTGAGAAATGTGGGATTTCGTTCGAAGCGGGTTTTCCATTGTGAAGCAGTTTCACATTCTGAGTTTCTTCCCTATAGCGAACATGTACTTTGTGTTGTAAATGGTGCCAGAACCTTGGTTTTCAAAGGTAGCTGAAAACTGCGTTGGTGCTGATGTTCTCTCTGAACGTGGAGTTGTCTGCATTTCAAAGGAGCAGCTAGATCATTACTTTGTGCGGAATACTCAATAAGCTGCATTTCAGCGCATTGTGTTTTTCTTCCCTATAGCGAACATGTACTTCGTGTTGTAAATGGTGCCAGAACCTTGGTTTTCAAAGGTAGCTGAAAACTGCGTTGGTGCTGATGTTCTCGCTGAACGTGGAGTTGACTGCATTTCAAAGGAGCAGCTAGATCATTACTTTGTGCGGAATACTCAATAAGCTGCATTTCAGCACATTGTGTTTTATAGACACTGTGAGAAATGTGGTTTCTTCGAAGCGGGTTTTCCATTGTGAAGCAGTTTCACATTCTGAGTTTCTCCCTATAGCGAACATTACTTCGTGTTGTAAATGGTGCCAGAACCTTGGTTTTCAAAGGTAGCTGAAAACTGCGTTGGTGGTGATGTTCTCTCTGGATGTGGAGTTGTCTGCATTTCAAAGGAGCAGCTAGATCATTACTTTGTGCGGAATACTCAATAAGCTGCATTTCAGCGCATTGTGTTTTTCTTCCCTATAGCGAACATGTACTTCGTGTTGTAAATGGTGCCAGAACCTTGGTTTTCAAAGGTAGCTGAAAACTGCGTTGGTGCTGATGTTCTCGCTGAACGTGGAGTTGTCTGCATTTCAAAGGAGCAGCTACATCATTACTTTGTGCGGAATACTCAATAAGCTGCATTTCAGCGCATTGTGTTTTTCTTCCCTATAGCTAACATGTACTTCGTGTTGTAAATGGTGCCAGAACCTTGGTTTTCAAAGGTAGCTGAAAACTGCGTTGGTGCTGATGTTCTCCCTGAACGTGGAGTTGTCTGCATTTCAAAGGAGCAGCTAGATCATTACTTTGTGCGGAATACTCAATAAGCTGCTTTTCAGCACATTGTGTTTTATAGACACTGTGTGAGAAATGTGGATTTCGTTCAAAGCGGGTTTTCCATTGTGAAGCAGTTTCACATTCTGAGTTTCTTCCCTATAGCGAACATGTACTTCGTGTTGTAAATGGTGCCAGAACCTTGGTTTTCAAAGGTAGCTGAAAACTGCGTTGGTGCTGATGTTCTCTCTGGATGTGGAGTTGTCTGCATTTCAAAGGAGCAGCTAGATCATTACTTTGTGCGGAATACTCAATAAGCTGCATTTCAGCGCATTGTGTTTTTCTTCCCTATAGCTAACATGTACTTCGTGTTGTAAATGGTGCCAGAACCTTGGTTTTCAAAGGTAGCTGAAAACTGCGTTGGTGTTGATGTTCTCTCTGGATGTGGAGTTGTCTGCATTTCAAAGGAGCAGCTAGATCATTACTTTGTGCGGAATACTCAATAAGCTGCTTTTCAGCACATTGTGTTTTATAGACACTGTGTGAGAAATGTGGGATTTCGTTCGAAGCGGGTTTTCCATTGTGAAGCAGTTTCACATTCTGAGTTTCTTCCCTATAGCGAACATGTACTTCGTGTTGTAAATGGTGCCAGAACCTTGGTTTTCAAAGGTAGCTGAAAACTGCGTTGGCGCTGATGTTCTCTCTGAACGTGTAGTTGTCTGCATTTCAAAGGAGCAGCTAGATCATTACTTTGTGCGGAATACTCAATAAGCTGCATTTCAGCGCATTGTGTTTTTCTTCCCTATAGCGAACATGTACTTCGTGTTGTAAATGGTGCCAGAACCTTGGTTTTCAAAGGTAGCTGAAAACTGCGTTGTCGCTGATGTTCTCGCTGAACGTGGAGTTGTCTGCATTTCAAAGGAGCAGCTAGATCATTACTTTGTGCGGAATACTCAATAAGCTGCATTTCAGCGCATTGTGTTTTTCTTCCCTATAGCGAACATGTACTTCGTGTTGTAAATGGTGCCAGAACCTTGGTTTTCAAAGGTAGCTGAAAACTGCGTTGGTGTTGATGTTCTCTCTGGATGTGGAGTTGTCTGCATTTCAAAGGAGCAGCTAGATCATTACTTTGTGCGGAATACTCAATAAGCTGCATTTCAGCGCATTGTGTTTTTCTTCCCTATAGCGAACATGTACTTCGTGTTGTAAATGGTGCCAGAACCTTGGTTTTCAAAGGTAGCTGAAAACTGCGTTGGTGCTGATGTTCTCGCTGAACGTGGAGTTGTCTGCATTTCAAAGGAGCAGCTAGATCATTACTTTGTGCGGAATACTCAATAAGCTGCTTTTCAGCACATTGTGTTTTATAGACACTGTGTGAGAAATGTGGATTTCGTTCGAAGCGGGTTTTCCATTGTGAAGCAGTTTCACATTCTGAGTTCCTTCCCTATAGCGAACATGTACTTCGTGTTGTAAATGGTGCCAGAACCTTGGTTTTCAAAGGTAGCTGAAAACTGGGTTGGCGCTGATGTTCTCGCTGAACGTGGAGTTGTCTGCATTTCAAAGGAGCAGCTAGATCATTACTTTGTGCGGAATACTCCATAAGCTGCATTTCAGCGCATTGTGTTTTTCTTCCCTATAGTGAACATGTACTTCGTGTTGTAAATGGTGCCAGAACCTTGGTTTTCAAAGGTAGCTGAAAACTGCGTTGGTGCTGATGTTCTCTCTGAACGTGGAGTTGTCTGCATTTCAAAGGAGCAGCTAGATCATTACTTTGTGCGGAATACTCAATAAGCTGCATTTCAGCACATTGTTTTATAGACACTGTGTGAATGTTTCGTTCGAAGCGGTTTCCATTGTGAAGCAGTTTCACATTCTGAGTTTCTTCCCTATAGCGAACATGTACTTCGTGTTGTAAATGGTGCCAGAACCTTGGTTTTCAAAGGTAGCTGAAAACTGCGTTGGTGCTGATGTTCTCTCTGAACGTGGAGTTGTCTGCATTTCAAAGGAGCAGCTAGATCATTACTTTGTGCGGAATACTCAATAAGCTGCATTTCAGCGCATTGTGTTTTTCTTCCCTATAGCGAACATGTACTTCGTGTTGTAAATGGTGCCAGAACCTTGGTTTTCAAAGGTAGCTGAAAACTGCGTTGGTGCTGATGTTCTCGCTGAACGTGGAGTTGTCTGCATTTCAAAGGAGCAGCTAGATCATTACTTTGTGCGGAATACTCAATAAGCTGCATTTCAGCGCATTGTGTTTTTCTTCCCTATAGCTAACATGTACTTCGTGTTGTAAATGGTGCCAGAACCTTGGTTTTCAAAGGTAGCTGAAAACTGCGTTGGTGTTGATGTTCTCTCTGAACGTGGAGTTGTCTGCATTTCAAAGGAGCAGCTAGATCATTACTTTGTGCGGAATACTCAATAAGCTGCATTTCAGCGCATTGTGTTTTTCTTCCCTATAGCTAACATGTACTTCGTGTTGTAAATGGTGCCAGAACCTTGGTTTTCAAAGGTAGCTGAAAACTGCGTTGGTGTTGATGTTCTCTCTGGATGTGGAGTTGTCTGCATTTCAAAGGAGCAGCTAGATCATTACTTTGTGCGGAATACTCAATAAGCTGCTTTTCAGCACATTGTGTTTTATAGACACTGTGTGAGAAATGTGGGATTTCGTTCGAAGCGGGTTTTCCATTGTGAAGCAGTTTCACATTCTGAGTTTCTTCCCTATAGCGAACATGTACTTCGTGTTGTAAATGGTGCCAGAACCTTGGTTTTCAAAGGTAGCTGAAAACTGCGTTGGCGCTGATGTTCTCGCTGAACGTGGAGTTGTCTGCATTTCAAAGGAGCAGCTAGATCATTACTTTGTGCGGAATACTCAATAAGCTGCATTTCAGCGCATTGTGTTTTTCTTCCCTATAGCGAACATGTACTTCGTGTTGTAAATGGTGCCAGAACCTTGGTTTTCAAAGGTAGCTGAAAACTGCGTTGGTGCTGATGTTCTCTCTGAACGTGGAGTTGTCTGCATTTCAAAGGAGCAGCTAGATCATTACTTTGTGCGGAATACTCAATAAGCTGCATTTCAGCGCATTGTGTTTTTCTTCCCTATAGCTAACATGTACTTCGTGTTGTAAATGGTGCCAGAACCTTGGTTTTCAAAGGTAGCTGAAAACTGCGTTGGCGCTAATGTTCTCTCTGGATGTGGAGTTGTCTGCATTTCAAAGAGTAGCTAGATCATTACTTTGTGGGGAACACTCATTATGCTGCTTTTTAGCACATTGTGTTTTTTAGACACTGTGTGAGAAATGTGGGATTTCGTTCGAAGCGCGTTTTCCATTGTGAAGCAGTTTCACATTCTGAGTTTCTTCCCTATAGCGAACATGTACTTCGTGTTGTAAATGGTGCCAGAACCTTGGTTTTCAAAGGTAGCTGAAAACTGCGTTGGTGCTGATGTTCTCGCTGAACGTGGAGTTGTCTGCATTTCAAAGGAGCAGCTAGATCATTACTTTGTGCGGAATACTCAATAAGCTGCTTTTCAGCACATTGTGTTTTATAGACACTGTGTGAGAAATGTGGGATTTCGTTCGAAGCGGGTTTTCCATTGTGAAGCAGTTTCACATTCTGAGTTTCTTCCCTATAGCGAACATGTACTTCGTGTTGTAAATGGTGCCAGAACCTTGGTTTTCAAAGGTAGCTGAAAACTGCGTTGGTGCTGATGTTCTCGCTGAACGTGGAGTTGTCTGCATTTCAAAGGAGCAGCTAGATCATTACTTTGTGCGGAATACTCAATAAGCTGCATTTCAGCACATTGTGTTTTATAGACACTGTGTGAGAAATGTGGGATTTCGTTCGAAGCGGGTTTTCCATTGTGAAGCAGTTTCACATTCTGAGTTTCTTCCCTATAGCGAACATGTACTTCGTGTTGTAAATGGTGCCAGAACCTTGGTTTTCAAAGGTAGCTGAAAACTGCGTTGGTGCTGATGTTCTCTCTGGATGTGGAGTTGTCTGCATTTCAAAGGAGCAGCTAGATCATTACTTTGTGCGGAATACTCAATAAGCTGCATTTCAGCGCATTGTGTTTTTCTTCCCTATAGCTAACATGTACTTCGTGTTGTAAATGGTGCCAGAACCTTGGTTTTCAAAGGTAGCTGAAAACTGCGTTGGTGCTGATGTTCTCGCTGAACGTGGAGTTGTCTGCATTTCAAAGGAGCAGCTAGATCATTACTTTGTGCGGAACACTCAATAAGCTGCATTTCAGCGCATTGTGTTTTTCTTCCCTATAGCTAACATGTACTTCGTGTTGTAAATGGTGCCAGAACCTTGGTTTTCAAAGGTAGCTGAAAACTGCGTTGGTGCTGATGTTCTCTCTGGATGTGGAGTTGTCTGCATTTCAAAGGAGCAGCTAGATCATTACTTTGTGCGGAATACTCAATAAGCTGCATTTCAGCACATTGTGTTTTATAGACACTGTGTGAGAAATGTGGGATTTCGTTCGAAGCGGGTTTTCCATTGTGAAGCAGTTTCACATTCTGAGTTTCTTCCCTATAGCGAACATGTACTTCGTGTTGTAAATGGTGCCAGAACCTTGGTTTTCAAAGGTAGCTGAAAACTGCGTTGGTGCTGATGTTCTCTCTGAACGTGGAGTTGTCTGCATTTCAAAGGAGCAGCTAGATCATTACTTTGTGCGGAATACTCAATAAGCTGCTTTTCAGCACATTGTGTTTTATAGACACTGTGTGAGAAATGTGGATTTCGTTCGAAGCGGGTTTTCCATTGTGAAGCAGTTTCACATTCTGAGTTTCTTCCCTATAGCGAACATGTACTTCGTGTTGTAAATGGTGCCAGAACCTTGGTTTTCAAAGGTAGCTGAAAACTGCGTTGGCGCTGATGTTCTCTCTGACGTGGAGTTGTCTGCATTTCAAAGGAGCAGCTAGATCATTACTTTGTGCGGAATACTCAATAAGCTGCTTTTCAGCACATTGTGTTTTATAGACACTGTGTGAGAAATGTGGGATTTCGTTCGAAGCGGGTTTTCCATTGTGAAGCAGTTTCACATTCTGAGTTTCTTCCCTATAGCGAACATGTACTTCGTGTTGTAAATGGTGCCAGAACCTTGGTTTTCAAAGGTAGCTGAAAACTGCGTTGGTGCTGATGTTCTCTCTGAACGTGGAGTTGTCTGCATTTCAAAGGAGCAGCTAGATCATTACTTTGTGCGGAATACTCAATAAGCTGCATTTCAGCGCATTGTGTTTTTCTTCCCTATAGCTAACATGTACTTCGTGTTGTAAATGGTGCCAGAACCTTGGTTTTCAAAGGTAGCTGAAAACTGCGTTGGTGCTGATGTTCTCTCTGAATGTGGAGTTGTCTGCATTTCAAAGGAGCAGCTAGATCATTACTTTGTGCGGAATACTCAATAAGCTGCATTTCAGCACATTGTGTTTTATAGACACTGTGTGAGAAATGTCGATTTCGTTCGAAGCGGGTTTTCCATTGTGAAGCAGTTTCACATTCTGAGTTTCTTCCCTATAGCGAACATGTACTTCGTGTTGTAAATGGTGCCAGAACCTTGGTTTTCAAAGGTAGCTGAAAACTGCGTTGGTGCTGATGTTCTCGCTGAACGTGGAGTTGTCTGCATTTCAAAGGAGCAGCTAGATCATTACTTTGTGCGGAACACTCAATAAGCTGCTTTTCAGCACATTGTGTTTTATAGACACTGTGTGAGAAATGTGGGATTTCGTTCGAAGCGGGTTTTCCATTGTGAAGCAGTTTCACATTCTGAGTTTCTTCCCTATAGCGAACATGTACTTCGTGTTGTAAATGGTGCCAGAACCTTGGTTTTCAAAGGTAGCTGAAAACTGCGTTGGTGCTGATGTTCTCTCTGGATGTGGAGTTGTCTGCATTTCAAAGGAGCAGCTAGATCATTACTTTGTGCGGAATACTCAATAAGCTGCATTTCAGCGCATTGTGTTTTTCTTCCCTATAGCTAACATGTACTTCGTGTTGTAAATGGTGCCAGAACCTTGGTTTTCAAAGGTAGCTGAAAACTGCGTTGGTGCTGATGTTCTCGCTGAACGTGGAGTTGTCTGCATTTCAAAGGAGCAGCTAGATCATTACTTTGTGCGGAATACTCAATAAGCTGCATTTCAGCGCATTGTGTTTTTCTTCCCTATAGCGAACATGTACTTCGTGTTGTAAATGGTGCCAGAACCTTGGTTTTCAAAGGTAGCTGAAAACTGCGTTGGTGCTGATGTTCTCTCTGGATGTGGAGTTGTCTGCATTTCAAAGGAGCAGCTAGATCATTACTTTGTGCGGAATACTCAATAAGCTGCATTTCAGCGCATTGTGTTTTTCTTCCCTATAGCTAACATGTACTTCGTGTTGTAAATGGTGCCAGAACCTTGGTTTTCAAAGGTAGCTGAAAACTGCGTTGGTGCTGATGTTCTCTCTGAACGTGGAGTTGTCTGCATTTCAAAGGAGCAGCTAGATCATTACTTTGTGCGGAATACTCAATAAGCTGCTTTTCAGCACATTGTGTTTTATAGACACTGTGTGAGAAATGTGGATTTCGTTCGAAGCGGTTTTCCATTGTGAAGCAGTTTCACATTCTGAGTTTCTTCCCTATAGCGAACATGTACTTCGTGTTGTAAATGGTGCCAGAACCTTGGTTTTCAAAGGTAGCTGAAAACTGCGTTGGTGCTGATGTTCTCGCTGAACGTGGAGTTGTCTGCATTTCAAAGGAGCAGCTAGATCATTACTTTGTGCGGAATACTCAATAAGCTGCATTTCAGCGCATTGTGTTTTTCTTCCCTATAGCGAACATGTACTTCGTGTTGTAAATGGTGCCAGAACCTTGGTTTTCAAAGGTAGCTGAAAACTGCGTTGGTGCTGATGTTCTCTCTGAACGTGGAGTTGTCTGCATTTCAAAGGAGCAGCTAGATCATTACTTTGTGCGGAATACTCAATAAGCTGCATTTCAGCGCATTGTGTTTTCTTCCCTATAGCTAACATGTACTTCGTGTTGTAAATGGTGCCAGAACCTTGGTTTTCAAAGGTAGCTGAAAACTGCGTTTGGCACTGATGTTCTCGCTGAACGTGGAGTTGTCTGCATTTCAAAGGAGCAGCCAGAATCATTACTTTGTGCGGAATACTCAATAAGCTGCTTTTCAGCACATTGTGTTTTATAGACACTGTGTGAGAAATGTGGGATTTCGTTCGAAGCGGGTTTTCCATTGTGAAGCAGTTTCACATTCTGAGTTTCTTCCCTATAGCGAACATGTACTTCGTGTTGTAAATGGTGCCAGAACCTTGGTTTTCAAAGGTAGCTGAAAACTGCGTTGGTGCTGATGTTCTCGCTGAACGTGGAGTTGTCTGCATTTCAAAGGAGCAGCTAGATCATTACTTTGTGCGGAATACTCAATAAGCTGCATTTCAGCGCATTGTGTTTTTCTTCCCTATAGCTAACATGTACTTAGTGTTGTAAATGGTGCCAGAACCTTGGTTTTCAAAGGTAGCTGAAAACTGCGTTGGTGTTGATGTTCTCTCTGGATGTGGAGTTGTCTGCATTTCAAAGGAGCAGCTACATCATTACTTTGTGCGGAATACTCAATAAGCTGCATTTCAGCGCATTGTGTTTTTCTTCCCTATAGCGAACATGTACTTCGTGTTGTAAATGGTGCCAGAACCTTGGTTTTCAAAGGTAGCTGAAAACTGCGTTGGTGCTGATGTTCTCTCTGAACGTGGAGTTGTCTGCATTTCAAAGGAGCAGCTACATCATTACTTTGTGCGGAATAATCAACAAGCTGCTTTTCAGCACATTGTGTTTTATAGACACTGTGTGAGAAATGTGGGATTTCGTTCGAAGCGGGTTTTCCATTGTGAAGCACTTTCACATTCTGAGTTTCTTCCCTATAGCGAACATGTACTTCGTGTTGTAAATGGTGCCAGAACCTTGGTTTTCAAAGGTAGCTGAAAACTGCGTTGGTGCTGATGTTCTCTCTGAACGTGGAGTTGTCTGCATTTCAAAGGAGCAGCTAGATCATTACTTTGTGCGGAATAATCAATAAGCTGCATTTCAGCGCATTGTGTTTTTCTTCCCTATAGCGAACATGTACTTCGTGTTGTAAATGGTGCCAGAACCTTGGTTTTCAAAGGTAGCTGAAAACTGCGTTGGTGCTGATGTTCTCTCTGAACGTGGAGTTGTCTGCATTTCAAAGGAGCAGCTAGATCATTACTTTGTGCGGAATACTCAATAAGCTGCATTTCAGCGCATTGTGTTTTCCTTGCATATAACTAACATATACTTCGTGTTGTAAATGGTGCCAGAAGCTGGGTTTTCAAAGGTAGCTGAAAACTGCGTTGGCGCTGATGTTCCTGCTGAACGTGGATTTGTCTGCATTTCAAAGGAGCAGCTAGATCATTACTTTGTGCGGAATACTCAATAACCTGCTTTTCAGCACATTGTGGCTTTTAGACACTGGGTGAGAAATGTGGGATTTCGTTCGAAGCGGGTTTTCCAAGGTGAAGCAGTTTCACATTCTGAGTTTCTTCCCCATAGCGAACATGTACTTCGTGTTGTAAATGGTGCCAGAACCTTGGTTTTCAAAGGTAGCTGAAAACTGCGTTGGCGCTGATGTTCCCTCTGAACGTGGAGTTGTCTGCATTTCAAAGGAGCAGCTAGATCATTACTTTGTGCGGAATACTCAATAAGCTGCATTTCAGCGCATTGTGTTTTTCTTCCCTATAGCGAACATGTACTTCGTGTTGTAAATGGTGCCAGAACCTTGGTTTTCAAAGGTAGCTGAAAACTGCGTTGGCGCTGATGTTCTCGTTGAACGTGGGGTTGACTGCATTTCAAAGGAGCAGCTAGATCATTACTTTGTGCGGAATACTCAATAAGCTGCATTTCAGCGCATTGTGTTTTTCTTCCCTATAGCGAACATGTACTTCGTGTTGTAAATGGTGCCAGAACCTTGGTTTTCAAAGGTAGCTGAAAACTGCGTTGGTGCTGATGTTCTCTCTGAACGTGGAGTTGTCTGCATTTCAAAGGAGCAGCTAGATCATTACTTTGTGCGGAACACTCAATAAGCTGCTTTTCAGCACATTGTGTTTTATAGACACTGTGTGGGAAATGTGGGACTTCGTTCGAAGCGGGTTTTATATTGTGAAGCAGTTTCACATTCTGAGTTTCTTCCCTATAGCGAACATGTACTTCGTGTTGTAAATGGTGCCAGAACCTTGGTTTTCAAAGGTAGCTGAAAACTGCGTTGGTGCTGATGTTCTCGCTGAACGTGGAGTTGTCTGCATTTCAAAGGAGCAGCTAGATCATTACTTTGTGCGGAATTCTCAATAAGCTGCATTTCAGCGCATTGTGTTTTTCTTCCCTATAGCGAACATGTACTTCGTGTTGTAAATGGTGCCAGAACCTTGGTTTTCAAAGGTAGCTGAAAACTGCGTTGGTGCTGATGTTCTCTCTGAACGTGGAGTTGTCTGCATTTCAAAGGAGCAGCTAGATCATTACTTTGTGCGGAATACTCAATAAGCTGCATTTCAGCGCATTGTGTTTTTCTTCCCTATAGCGAACATGTACTTCGTGTTGTAAATGGTGCCAGAACCTTGGTTTTCAAAGGTAGCTGAAAACTGCGTTGGTGCTGATGTTCTCTCTGAACGTGGAGTTGTCTGCATTTCAAAGGAGCAGCTAGATCATTACTTTGTGCGGAATACTCAATAAGCTGCATTTCAGCGCATTGTGTTTTTCTTCCCTATAGCGAACATGTACTTCGTGTTGTAAATGGTGCCAGAACCTTGGTTTTCAAAGGTAGCTGAAAACTGCGTTGGTGCTGATGTTCTCTCTGGATATGGAGTTGTCTGCATTTCAAAGGAGCAGCTAGATCATTACTTTGTGCGGAATACTCAATAAGCTGCATTTCAGCGCATTGTGTTTTTCTTCCCTATAGCGAACATGTACTTCGTGTTGTAAATGGTGCCAGAACCTTGGTTTTCAAAGGTAGCTGAAAACTGCGTTGGTGCTGATGTTCTCGCTGAACGTGGAGTTGTCTGCATTTCAAAGGAGCAGCTAGATCATTACTTTGTGCGGAATACTCAATAAGCTGCTTTTCAGCACATTGTGTTTTATAGACACTGAGTGAGAAATGTGGGATTTCGTTCGAAGCGGGTTTTCCATTGTGAAGCAGTTTCACATTCTGAGTTTCTTCCCTATAGCGAACATGTACTTCGTGTTGTAAATGGTGCCAGAACCTTGGTTTTCAAAGGTAGCTGAAAACTGCGTTGGCGCTGATGTTCTCTCTGAACGTGGAGTTGTCTGCATTTCAAAGGAGCAGCTAGATCATTACTTTGTGCGGAATACTCAATAAGCTGCATTTCAGCGCATTGTGTTTTTCTTCCCTATAGCGAACATGTACTTCGTGTTGTAAATGGTGCCAGAACCTTGGTTTTCAAAGGTAGCTGAAAACTGCGTTGGTGCTGATGTTCTCTCTGAACGTGGAGTTGTCTGCATTTCAAAGGAGCAGCTAGATCATTACTTTGTGCGGAATACTCAATAAGCTGCTTTTCAGCACATTGTGTTTTATAGACACTGTGTGAATGTGGATTTCGTTCGAAGCGGTTTCCATTGTGAAGCAGTTTCACATTCTGAGTTTCTTCCCTATAGCGAACATGTACTTCGTGTTGTAAATGGTGCCAGAACCTTGGTTTTCAAAGGTAGCTGAAAACTGCGTTGGTGCTGATGTTCTCTCTGACGTGGAGTTGTCTGCATTTCAAAGGAGCAGCTAGATCATTACTTTGTGCGGAATACTCAATAAGCTGCATTTCAGCGCATTGTGTTTTTCTTCCCTATAGCGAACATGTACTTCGTGTTGTAAATGGTGCCAGAACCTTGGTTTTCAAAGGTAGCTGAAAACTGCGTTGGTGCTGATGTTCTCGCTGAACGTGGAGTTGTCTGCATTTCAAAGGAGCAGCTAGATCATTACTTTGTTCGGAATACTCAATAAGCTGCATTTCAGCGCATTGTGTTTTTCTTCCCTATAGCGAACATGTACTTCGTGTTGTAAATGGTGCCAGAACCTTGGTTTTCAAAGGTAGCTGAAAACTGCGTTGGTGTTGATGTTCTCTCTGGATGTGGAGTTGTCTGCATTTCAAAGGAGCAGCTAGATCATTACTTTGTGCGGAATACTCAATAAGCTGCATTTCAGCGCATTGTGTTTTTCTTCCCTATAGCTAACATGTACTTCGTGTTGTAAATGGTGCCAGAACCTTGGTTTTCAAAGGTAGCTGAAAACTGCGTTGGTGCTGATGTTCTCTCTTGATGTGGAGTTGTCTGCATTTCAAAGGAGCAGCTAGATCATTACTTTGTGCGGAATACTCAATAAGCTGCTTTTCAGCACATTGTGTTTTATAGACACTGTGTGAGAAATGTGGGATTTCGTTCGAAGCGGGTTTTCCAAGGTGAAGCAGTTTCACATTCTGAGTTTCTTCCCTATAGCGAACATGTACTTCGTGTTGTAAATGGTGCCAGAACCTTGGTTTTCAAAGGTAGCTGAAAACTGCGTTGGCGCTGATGTTCTCGCTGAACGTGGAGTTGTCTGCATTTCAAAGGAGCAGCTAGATCATTACTTTGTGCGGAATACTCAATAAGCTGCATTTCAGCGCATTGTGTTTTTCTTCCCTATAGCGAACATGTACTTCGTGTTGTAAATGGTGCCAGAACCTTGGTTTTCAAAGGTAGCTGAAAACTGCGTTGGTGCTGATGTTCTCTCTGAACGTGGAGTTGTCTGCATTTCAAAGGAGCAGCTAGATCATTACTTTGTGCGGAATACTCAATAAGCTGCATTTCAGCGCATTGGGTTTTTCTTCCCTATAGCTAACATGTACTTCGTGTTGTAAATGGTGCCAGAACCTTGGTTTTCAAAGGTAGCTGAAAACTGCGTTGGTGTTAATGTTCTCTCTGGATGTGGAGTTGTCTGCATTTCAAAGGAGCAGCTAGATCATTACTTTGTGCGGAATACTCAATAAGCTGCTTTCTCAGCACATTTGTTTTATAGACACTGTGTGGGTAATGTGGGATTTCGTTCGAAGCGGGTTTTCCATTGTGAAGCATTTTCACATTCTGAGGTTCTTCCCTATTGCTAACATGTACTTCGTGTTGTAAATGGTGCCAGAACCTTGGTTTTCCAAGGTAGCTGAAAACTGCGTTGGTGATGATGTTCTCGCTGAACGTGGAGTTGACTGCATTTCAAAGGAGCAGCTAGATCATTACTTTGTGCGGAATACTCAATAAGCTGCTTTTCAACACACTGTGTTTTATAGACACTGTGTGAGAAATGTGGGATTTCGTTCGAAGCGGGTTTTCCATTGTGAAGCAGTTTCACATTCTGAGTTTCTTCCCTATAGCGAACATGTACTTCGTGTTGTAAATGGTGCCAGAACCTTGGTTTTCAAAGGTAGCTGAAAACTGCGTTGGTGCTGATGTTCTCGCTGAACGTGGAGTTGTCTGCATTTCAAAGGAGCAGCTAGATCATTACTTTGTGCGGAATACTCAATAAGCTGCATTTCAGCACATTGTGTTTTATAGACACTGTGTGAGAAATGTGGGATTTCGTTCGAAGCGGGTTTTCCATTGTGAAGCAGTTTCACATTCTGAGTTTCTTCCCTATAGCGAACATGTACTTCGTGTTGTAAATGGTGCCAGAACCTTGGTTTTCAAAGGTAGCTGAAAACTGCGTTGGCGCTGATGTTCTCTCTGGACGTGGAGTTGTCTGCATTTCAAAGGAGCAGCTAGATCATTACTTTGTGCGGAATACTCAATAAGCTGCATTTCAGCGCATTGTGTTTTTCTTCCCTATAGCGAACATGTACTTCGTGTTGTAAATGGTGCCAGAACCTTGGTTTTCAAAGGTAGCTGAAAACTGCGTTGGTGCTGATGTTCTCACTGAACGTGGAGTTGTCTGCATTTCAAAGGAGCAGCTAGATCATTACTTTGTGCGGAATACTCAATAAGCTGCATTTCAGCGCATTGTGTTTTTCTTCCCTATAACCAACATATACTTCGTGTTGTAAATGATGCCAGAACCTTGATTTTCAAAGGTAGCAGAAAACTGCGTTGGCGCTGATGTTCTCACTGGATGTGGAGTTGTCTGCATTTCAAAGGAGCAGCTAGATCATTACTTTGTGCGGAATACTCAATAAGCTGCATTTCAGCACATTGTGTTTTATAGACACTGTGTGAGAAATGTGGGATTTCGTTCGAAGCGGGTTTTCCATTGTGAAGCAGTTTCACATTCTGAGTTTCTTCCCTATAGCGAACATGTACTTCGTGTTGTAAATGGTGCCAGAACCTTGGTTTTCAAAGGTAGCTGAAAACTGCGTTGGTGCTGATGTTCTCTCTGAACGTGGAGTTGTCTGCATTTCAAAGGAGCAGCTAGATCATTACTTTGTGCGGAATACTCAATAAGCTGCTTTTCAGCACATTGTGTTTTATAGACACTGTGTGAGAAATGTGGATTTCGTTCGAAGCGGGTTTTCCATTGTGAAGCAGTTTCACATTCTGAGTTTCTTCCCTATAGCGAACATGTACTTCGTGTTGTAAATGGTGCCAGAACCTTGGTTTTCAAAGGTAGCTGAAAACTGCGTTGGCGTCTGATGTTCTCTCTGAACGTGGAGTTGTCTGCATTTCAAAGGAGCAGCTAGATCATTACTTTGTGTGGAATACTCAATAAGCTGCTTTTCAGCACATTGTGTTTTATAGACACTGTGTGAGAAATGTGGGATTTCGTTCGAAGCGGGTTTTCCATTGTGAAGCAGTTTCACATTCTGAGTTTCTTCCCTATAGCGAACATGTACTTCGTGTTGTAAATGGTGCCAGAACCTTGGTTTTCAAAGGTAGCTGAAAACTGCGTTGGCGCTGATGTTCTCTCTGAACGTGGAGTTGTCTGCATTTCAAATGAGCAGCTAGATCATTACTTTGTGCGGAATACTCAATAAGCTGCATTTCAGCGCATTGTGTTTTTCTTCCCTATAGCGAACATGTACTTCGTGTTGTAAATGGTGCCAGAACCTTGGTTTTCAAAGGTAGCTGAAAACTGCGTTGGTGTTGATGTTCTCTCTAGATGTGGAGTTGTCTGCATTTCAAAGGAGCAGCTAGATCATTACTTTGTGCGGAACACTCAATAAGTTGCTTTTCAGCACATTGTGTTATATAGACCTTGTGTGAGAAATGTGGGATTTCGTTCGAAGCGGGTTTTCCATTGTGAAGCAGTTTCACATTCTGAGTTTCTTCCCTATAGCGAACATGTACTTCGTGTTGTAAATGGTGCCAGAACCTTGGTTTTCAAAGGTAGCTGAAAACTGCGTTTGGCACTGATGTTCTCGCTGAACGTGGAGTTGTCTGCATTTCAAAGGAGCAGCCAGAATCATTACTTTGTGCGGAACACTCAATAAGCTGCTTTTCAGCACATTGTGTTTTATAGACACTGTGTGAGAAATGTGGGATTTCGTTCGAAGCGTGTTTTCCATTGTGAAGCAGTTTCACATTCTGAGT
This sequence comes from Ochotona curzoniae, assembly GCF_017591425.1. Classification (NCBI taxonomy): domain Eukaryota; kingdom Metazoa; phylum Chordata; class Mammalia; order Lagomorpha; family Ochotonidae; genus Ochotona; species Ochotona curzoniae. The sequence goes on from NW_024466044.1 coordinate 152,555, forward strand.
TTCTTCCCTATAGCGAACATGTACTTCGTGTTGTAAATGGTGCCAGAACCTTGGTTTTCAAAGGTAGCTGAAAACTGCGTTGGTGCTGATGTTCTCTCTGACGTGGAGTTGTCTGCATTTCAAAGGAGCAGCTAGATCATTACTTTGTGCGGAATACTCAATAAGCTGCATTTCAGCGCATTGTGTTTTTCTTCCCTATAGCGAACATGTACTTCGTGTTGTAAATGGTGCCAGAAGCTTGGTTTTCAAAGGTAGCTGAAAACTGCGTTGGTGCTGATGTTCTCGCTGAACGTGGAGTTGTCTGCATTTCAAAGGAGCAGCTAGATCATTACTTTGTGCGGAATACTCAATAAGCTGCATTTCAGCGCATTGTGTTTTTCTTCCCTATAGCGAACATGTATTCGTGTTGTAAATGGTGCCAGAACCTTGGTTTTCAAAGGTAGCTGAAAACTGCGTTGGTGTTGATGTTCTCTCTGGACGTGGAGTTGTCTGCATTTCAAAGGAGCAGCTAGATCATTACTTTGTGCGGAATACTCAATAAGCTGCATTTCAGCGCATTGTGTTTTTCTTCCCTATAGCTAACATGTACTTCGTGTTGTAAATGGTGCCAGAACCTTGGTTTTCAAAGGTAGCTGAAAACTGCGTTGGTGCTGATGTTCTCTCTGAACGTGGAGTTGTCTGCATTTCAAAGGAGCAGCTAGATCATTACTTTGTGCGGAATACTCAATAAGCTGCTTTTCAGCACATTGTGTTTTATAGACACTGTGTGAGAAATGTGGATTTCGTTCGAAGCGGGTTTTCCATTGTGAAGCAGTTTCACATTCTGAGTTTCTTCCCTATAGCGAACATGTACTTCGTGTTGTAAATGGTGCCAGAACCTTGGTTTTCAAAGGTAGCTGAAAACTGCGTTGGTGCTGATGTTCTCTCTGAACGTGGAGTTGTCTGCATTTCAAAGGAGCAGCTAGATCATTACTTTGTGCGGAATACTCAATAAGCTGCATTTCAGCGCATTGTGTTTTTCTTCCCTATAGCGAACATGTACTTCGTGTTGTAAATGGTGCCAGAACCTTGGTTTTCAAAGGTAGCTGAAAACTGCGTTGGTGCTGATGTTCTCTCTGAACGTGGAGTTGTCTGCATTTCAAAGGAGCAGCTAGATCATTACTTTGTGCGGAATACTCAATAAGCTGCATTTCAGCGCATTGTGTTTTTCTTCCCTATAGCGAACATGTACTTCGTGTTGTAAATGGTGCCAGAACCTTGGTTTTCAAAGGTAGCTGAAAACTGCGTTGGTACTGATGTTCTCGCTGAACGTGGAGTTGTCTGCATTTCAAAGGAGCAGCTAGATCATTACTTTGTGCGGAATACTCAATAAGCTGCTTTTCAGCACATTGTGTTTTATAGACACTGTGTGAGAAATGTGGGATTTCGTTCGAAGCGGGTTTTCCATTGTGAAGCAGTTTCACATTCTGAGTTTCTTCCCTATAGCGAACATGTACTTCGTGTTGTAAATGGTGCCAGAACCTTGGTTTTCAAAGGTAGCTGAAAACTGCGTTGGTGCTGATGTTCTCTCTGAACGTGGAGTTGTCTGCATTTCAAAGGAGCAGCTAGATCATTACTTTGTGCGGAATACTCAATAAGCTGCATTTCAGCGCATTGTGTTTTTCTTCCCTATAGCGAACATGTACTTCGTGTTGTAAATGGTGCCAGAACCTTGGTTTTCAAAGGTAGCTGAAAACTGCGTTGGCGCTGATGTTCTCGCTGAACGTGGAGTTGTCTGCATTTCAAAGGAGCAGCTAGATCATTACTTTGTGCGGAATACTCAATAAGCTGCATTTCAGCGCATTGTGTTTTTCTTCCCTATAGCGAACATGTACTTCGTGTTGTAAATGGTGCCAGAACCTTGGTTTTCAAAGGTAGCTGAAAACTGCGTTGGTGCTGATGTTCTCTCTGAACGTGGAGTTGTCTGCATTTCAAAGGAGCAGCTAGATCATTACTTTGTGCGGAATACTCAATAAGCTGCTTTTCAGCACATTGTGTTTTATAGACACTGTGTGAGAAATGTGGGATTTCGTTCGAAGCGGGTTTTCCATTGTGAAGCAGTTTCACATTCTGAGTTTCTTCCCTATAGCGAACATGTACTTCGTGTTGTAAATGGTGCCAGAACCTTGGTTTTCAAAGGTAGCTGAAAACTGCGTTGGTGCTGATGTTCTCTCTGAACGTGGAGTTGTCTGCATTTCAAAGGAGCAGCTAGATCATTACTTTGTGCGGAATACTCAATAAGCTGCATTTCAGCGCATTGTGTTTTTCTTCCCTATAGCGAACATGTACTTCGTGTTGTAAATGGTGCCAGAACCTTGGTTTTCAAAGGTAGCTGAAAACTGCGTTGGTGCTGATGTTCTCTCTGAACGTGGAGTTGTCTGCATTTCAAAGGAGCAGCTAGATCATTACTTTGTGCGGAATACTCAATAAGCTGCATTTCAGCGCATTGTGTTTTTCTTCCCTATAGCGAACATGTACTTCGTGTTGTAAATGGTGCCAGAACCTTGGTTTTCAAAGGTAGCTGAAAACTGCGTTGGTGCTGATGTTCTCGCTGAACGTGGAGTTGTCTGCATTTCAAAGGAGCAGCTAGATCATTACTTTGTGCGGAATACTCAATAAGCTGCTTTTCAGCACATTGTGTTTTATAGACACTGTGTGAGAAATGTGGGATTTCGTTCGAAGCGGGTTTTCCATTGTGAAGCAGTTTCACATTCTGAGTTTCTTCCCTATAGCGAACATGTACTTCGTGTTGTAAATGGTGCCAGAACCTTGGTTTTCAAAGGTAGCTGAAAACTGCGTTGGTGCTGATGTTCTCTCTGAACGTGGAGTTGTCTGCATTTCAAAGGAGCAGCTAGATCATTACTTTGTGCGGAATACTCAATAAGCTGCATTTCAGCGCATTGTGTTTTTCTTCCCTATAGCGAACATGTACTTCGTGTTGTAAATGGTGCCAGAACCTTGGTTTTCAAAGGTAGCTGAAAACTGCGTTGGTGCTGATGTTCTCTCTGAACGTGGAGTTGTCTGCATTTCAAAGGAGCAGCTAGATCATTACTTTGTGCGGAATACTCAATAAGCTGCATTTCAGCGCATTGTGTTTTTCTTCCCTATAGCGAACATGTACTTCGTGTTGTAAATGGTGCCAGAACCTTGGTTTTCAAAGGTAGCTGAAAACTGCGTTGGTGCTGATGTTCTCTCTGAACGTGGAGTTGTCTGCATTTCAAAGGAGCAGCTAGATCATTACTTTGTGCGGAACACTCAATAAGCTGCTTTTCAGCACATTGTGTTTTATAGACACTGTGTGAGAAATGTGGGATTTCGTTCGAAGCGGGTTTTCCATTGTGAAGCAGTTTCACATTCTGAGTTTCTTCCCTATAGCGAACATGTACTTCGTGTTGTAAATGGTGCCAGAACCTTGGTTTTCAAAGGTAGCTGAAAACTGCGTTGGTGCTGATGTTCTCTCTGAACGTGGAGTTGTCTGCATTTCAAAGGAGCAGCTAGATCATTACTTTGTGCGGAATACTCAATAAGCTGCATTTCAGCGCATTGTGTTTTTCTTCCCTATAGCGAACATGTACTTCGTGTTGTAAATGGTGCCAGAAGCTTGGTTTTCAAAGGTAGCTGAAAACTGCGTTGGTGCTGATGTTCTCGCTGAACGTGGAGTTGTCTGCATTTCAAAGGAGCAGCTAGATCATTACTTTGTGCGGAACACTCAATAAGCTGCTTTCAGCACATGTGTTTATAGCACTGTGTGATTTCGTCGAAGCGGTTTTCCATTGTGAGCAGTTTCCATTCTGATTTCTTCCCTATAGCGAACATGTACTTCGTGTTGTAAATGGTGCCAGAACCTTGGTTTTCAAAGGTAGCTGAAAACTGCGTTGGTGCTGATGTTCTCTCTGAACGTGGAGTTGTCTGCATTTCAAAGGAGCAGCTAGATCATTACTTTGTGCGGAATACTCAATAAGCTGCTTTTCAGCACATTGTGTTTTATAGACACTGTGTGAGAAATGTGGGATTTCGTTCGAAGCGGGTTTTCCATTGTGAAGCAGTTTCACATTCTGAGTTTCTTCCCTATAGCGAACATGTACTTCGTGTTGTAAATGGTGCCAGAACCTTGGTTTTCAAAGGTAGCTGAAAACTGCGTTGGTGCTGATGTTCTCTCTGAACGTGGAGTTGTCTGCATTTCAAAGGAGCAGCTAGATCATTACTTTGTGCGGAATACTCAATAAGCTGCATTTCAGCGCATTGTGTTTTTCTTCCCTATAGCGAACATGTACTTCGTGTTGTAAATGGTGCCAGAACCTTGGTTTTCAAAGGTAGCTGAAAACTGCGTTGGTGCTGATGTTCTCTCTGAACGTGGAGTTGTCTGCATTTCAAAGGAGCAGCTAGATCATTACTTTGTGCGGAATACTCAATAAGCTGCATTTCAGCGCATTGTGTTTTTCTTCCCTATAGCGAACATGTACTTCGTGTTGTAAATGGTGCCAGAACCTTGGTTTTCAAAGGTAGCTGAAAACTGCGTTGGTGCTGATGTTCTCTCTGAACGTGGAGTTGTCTGCATTTCAAAGGAGCAGCTAGATCATTACTTTGTGCGGAATACTCAATAAGCTGCTTTTCAGCACATTGTGTTTTATAGACACTGTGTGAGAAATGTGGGATTTCGTTCGAAGCGGGTTTTCCATTGTGAAGCAGTTTCACATTCTGAGTTTCTTCCCTATAGCGAACATGTACTTCGTGTTGTAAATGGTGCCAGAACCTTGGTTTTCAAAGGTAGCTGAAAACTGCGTTGGTGCTGATGTTCTCGCTGAACGTGGAGTTGTCTGCATTTCAAAGGAGCAGCTAGATCATTACTTTGTGCGGAATACTCAATAAGCTGCATTTCAGCGCATTGTGTTTTTCTTCCCTATAGCGAACATGTACTTCGTGTTGTAAATGGTGCCAGAACCTTGGTTTTCAAAGGTAGCTGAAAACTGCGTTGGTGCTGATGTTCTCTCTGGATGTGGAGTTGTCTGCATTTCAAAGGAGCAGCTAGATCATTACTTTGTGCGGAATACTCAATAAGCTGCTTTTCAGCACATTGTGTTTTATAGACACTGTGTGAGAAATGTGGGATTTCGTTCGAAGCGGGTTTTCCATTGTGAAGCAGTTTCACATTCTGAGTTTCTTCCCTATAGCGAACATGTACTTCGTGTTGTAAATGGTGCCAGAACCTTGGTTTTCAAAGGTAGCTGAAAACTGCGTTGGTGTTGATGTTCTCACTGAACGTGGAGTTGACTGCATTTCAAAGGAGCAGCTAGATCATTACTTTGTGCGGAATACTCAATAAGCTGCTTTTCAGCACATTGTGTTTTATAGACACTGTGTGAGAAATGTGGGATTTCGTTCGAAGCGGGTTTTCCATTGTGAAGCAGTTTCACATTCTGAGTTTCTTCCCTATAGCGAACATGTACTTCGTGTTGTAAATGGTGCCAGAACCTTGGTTTTCAAAGGTAGCTGAAAACTGCGTTGGTGCTGATGTTCTCTCTGAACGTGGAGTTGTCTGCATTTCAAAGGAGCAGCTAGATCATTACTTTGTGCGGAATACTCAATAAGCTGCATTTCAGCGCATTGTGTTTTTCTTCCCTATAGCGAACATGTACTTCGTGTTGTAAATGGTGCCAGAACCTTGGTTTTCAAAGGTAGCTGAAAACTGCGTTGGCGCTGATGTTCTCTCTGAACGTGGAGTTGTCTGCATTTCAAAGGAGCAGCTAGATCATTACTTTGTGCGGAACACTCAATAAGCTGCTTTTCAGCACATTGTGTTTTATAGACACTGTGTGAGAAATGTGGGATTTTGTTCGAAGCGGGTTTTCCATTGTGAAGCAGTTTCACATTCTGAGTTTCTTCCCTATAGCGAACATGTACTTCGTGTTGTAAATGGTGCCAGAACCTTGGTTTTCAAAGGTAGCTGAAAACTGCGTTGGTGTTGATGTTCTCGCTGAACGTGGAGTTGTCTGCATTTCAAAGGAGCAGCTAGATCATTACTTTGTGCGGAATACTCAATAAGCTGCTTTTCAGCACATTGTGTTTTATAGACACTGTGTGAGAAATGTGGGATTTCGTTCGAAGCGGGTTTTCCATTGTGAAGCAGTTTCACATTCTGAGTTTCTTCCCTATAGCGAACATGTACTTCGTGTTGTAAATGGTGCCAGAACCTTGGTTTTCAAAGGTAGCTGAAAACTGCGTTGGCGCTGATGTTCTCTCTGGATGTGGAGTTGTCTGCATTTCAAAGGAGCAGCTAGATCATTACTTTGTGCGGAATACTCAATAAGCTGCATTTCAGCGCATTGTGTTTTTCTTCCCTATAGCTAACATGTACTTCGTGTTGTAAATGGTGCCAGAACCTTGGTTTTCAAAGGTAGCTGAAAACTGCGTTGGTGTTGATGTTCTCTCTGAACGTGGAGTTGTCTGCATTTCAAAGGAGCAGCTACATCATTACTTTGTGCGGAATACTCAATAAGCTGCATTTCAGCGCATTGTGTTTTTCTTCCCTATAGCGAACATGTACTTCGTGTTGTAAATGGTGCCAGAACCTTGGTTTTCAAAGGTAGCTGAAAACTGCGTTGGTGCTGATGTTCTCTCTGAACGTGGAGTTGTCTGCATTTCAAAGGAGCAGCTAGATCATTACTTTGTGCGGAATACTCAATAAGCTGCATTTCAGCGCATTGTGTTTTTCTTCCCTATAGCGAACATGTACTTCGTGTTGTAAATGGTGCCAGAACCTTGGTTTTCAAAGGTAGCTGAAAACTGCATTGGCGCTGATGTTCTCTCTGGATGTGGAGTTGTCTGCATTTCAAAGGAGCAGCTAGATCATTACTTTGTGCGGAATACTCAATAAGCTGCATTTCAGCACATTGTGTTTTATAGACACTGTGTGAGAAATGTGGGATTTCGTTCGAAGCGGGTTTTCCATTGTGAAGCAGTTTCACATTCTGAGTTTCTTCCCTATAGCGAACATGTACTTCGTGTTGTAAATGGTGCCAGAACCTTGGTTTTCAAAGGTAGCTGAAAACTGCGTTGGCTGCTGATGTTCTCTCTGAACGTGGAGTTGTCTGCATTTCAAAGGAGCAGCTAGATCATTACTTTGTGCGGAATACTCAATAAGCTGCATTTCAGCGCATTGTGTTTTTCTTCCCTATAGCGAACATGTACTTCGTGTTGTAAATGGTGCCAGAACCTTGGTTTTCAAAGGTAGCTGAAAACTGCGTTGGTGCTGATGTTCTCTCTGAACGTGGAGTTGTCTGCATTTCAAAGGAGCAGCTACATCATTACTTTGTGCGGAATACTCAATAAGCTGCATTTCAGCGCATTGTGTTTTTCTTCCCTATAGCGAACATGTACTTCGTGTTGTAAATGGTGCCAGAACCTTGGTTTTCAAAGGTAGCTGAAAACTGCGTTGGTGCTGATGTTCTCTCTGAACGTGGAGTTGTCTGCATTTCAAAGGAGCAGCTAGATCATTACTTTGTGCGGAATACTCAATAAGCTGCTTTTCAGCACATTGTGTTTTATAGACACTTCGAAGCGGGTTTTCCATTCTGAAGCAGTTTCACATTCTGAGTTTCTTCCCTATAGCGAACATGTACTTCGTGTTGTAAATGGTGCCAGAACCTTGGTTTTCAAAGGTAGCTGAAAACTGCGTTGGTGCTGATGTTCTCTCTGAACGTGGAGTTGTCTGCATTTCAAAGGAGCAGCTAGATCATTACTTTGTGCGGAATACTCAATAAGCTGCATTTCAGCGCATTGTGTTTTTCTTCCCTATAGCGAACATGTACTTCGTGTTGTAAATGGTGCCAGAACCTTGGTTTTCAAAGGTAGCTGAAAACTGCGTTGGTGCTGATGTTCTCGCTGAACGTGGAGTTGTCTGCATTTCAAAGGAGCAGCTAGATCATTACTTTGTGCGGAATACTCAATAAGCTGCTTTTCAGCACATTGTGTTTTATAGACACTGTGTGAGAAATGTGGATTTCGTTCGAAGCGGGTTTTCCATTGTGAAGCAGTTTCACATTCTGAGTTTCTTCCCTATAGCGAACATGTACTTCGTGTTGTAAATGGTGCCAGAACCTTGGTTTTCAAAGGTAGCTGAAAACTGCGTTGGTGCTGATGTTCTCGCTGAACGTGGAGTTGTCTGCATTTCAAAGGAGCAGCTAGATCATTACTTTGTGCGGAATACTCAATAAGCTGCTTTTCAGCACATTGTGTTTTATAGACACTGTGTGAGAAATGTGGGATTTCATTCGAAGCGGGTTTTCCATTGTGAAGCAGTTTCACATTCTGAGTTTCTTCCCTATAGCGAACATGTACTTCGTGTTGTAAATGGTGCCAGAACCTTGGTTTTCAAAGGTAGCTGAAAACTGCGTTGGTGCTGATGTTCTCTCTGACGTGGAGTTGTCTGCATTTCAAAGGAGCAGCTAGATCATTACTTTGTGCGGAATACTCAATAAGCTGCATTTCAGCGCATTGTGTTTTTCTTCCCTATAGCGAACATGTACTTCGTGTTGTAAATGGTGCCAGAACCTTGGTTTTCAAAGGTAGCTGAAAACTGCGTTGGTGCTGATGTTCTCGCTGAACGTGGAGTTGTCTGCATTTCAAAGGAGCAGCTAGATCATTACTTTGTGCGGAATACTCAATAAGCTGCATTTCAGCGCATTGTGTTTTTCTTCCCTATAGCGAACATGTACTTCGTGTTGTAAATGGTGCCAGAACCTTGGTTTTCAAAGGTAGCTGAAAACTGCGTTGGTGCTGATGTTCTCACTGAACGTGGAGTTGTCTGCATTTCAAAGGAGCAGCTAGATCAATACTTTGTGCGGAATACTCAATAAGCTGCATTTCAGCACATTTTGTTTTATAGACACTGTGTGAGAAATGTGGGATTTCGTTCGAAGCGGGTTTTCCATTGTGAAGCAGTTTCACATTCTGAGTTTCTTCCCTATAGCGAACATGTACTTCGTGTTGTAAATGGTGCCAGAACCTTGGTTTTCAAAGGTAGCTGAAAACTGCGTTGGTGCTGATGTTCTCGCTGAACGTGGAGTTGACTGCATTTCAAAGGAGCAGCTAGATCATTACTTTGTGCGGAATACTCAATAAGCTGCATTTCAGCGCATTGTGTTTTTCTTCCCTATAGCGAACATGTACTTCGTGTTGTAAATGGTGCCAGAACCTTGGTTTTCAAAGGTAGCTGAAAACTGCGTTGGTGCTGATGTTCTCTCTGGATGTGGAGTTGTCTGCATTTCAAAGGAGCAGCTAGATCATTACTTTGTGCGGAATACTCAATAAGCTGCTTTTCAGCACATTGTGTTTTATAGACACTGTGTGAGAAATGTGGGATTTCGTTCGAAGCGGGTTTTCCATTGTGAAGCAGTTTCACATTCTGAGTTTCTTCCCTATAGCGAACATGTACTTCGTGTTGTAAATGGTGCCAGAACCTTGGTTTTCAAAGGTAGCTGAAAACTGCGTTGGTGCTGATGTTCTCTCTGAACGTGGAGTTGTCTGCATTTCAAAGGATCAGCTAGATCATTACTTTGAGCGGAATACTCAAGAAGCTGCTTTTCAGCACATTGTGTTTTATAGACACTGTGTGAGAAATGTGGGATTTCATTCCAAGCGGGTTTTCCATTGTGAAGCAGTTTCACATTCTGAGTTTCTTCCCTATAGCGAACATGTACTTCGTGTTGTAAATGGTGCCAGAACCTTGGTTTTCAAAGGTAGCTGAAAACTGCGTTGGCGCTGATGTTCTCTCTGAACGTGGAGTTGTCTGCATTTCAAAGGAGCAGCTAGATCATTACTTTGTGCGGAATACTCAATAAGCTGCATTTCAGCGCATTGTGTTTTTCTTCCCTATAGCGAACATGTACTTCGTGTTGTAAATGGTGCCAGAACCTTGGTTTTCAAAGGTAGCTGAAAACTGCGTTGGCGCTGATGTTCTCTCTGAACGTGGAGTTGTCTGCATTTCAAAGGAGCAGCTAGATCATTACTTTGTGCGGAATACTCAATAAGCTGCTTTTCAGCACATTGTGTTTTATAGACACTGTGTGAGAAATGTGGGATTTCGTTCGAAGCGGGTTTTCCATTGTGAAGCAGTTTCACATTCTGAGTTTCTTCCCTATAGCGAACATGTACTTCGTGTTGTAAATGGTGCCAGAACCTTGGTTTTCAAAGGTAGCAGAAAACTGCGTTGGTGTTGATGTTCTCGCTGAACGTGGAGTTGTCTGCATTTCAAAGGAGCAGCTAGATCATTACTTTGTGCGGAATACTCAATAAGCTGCTTTTCAGCACATTGTGTTTTATAGACACTGTGTGAGAAATGTGGGATTTCGTTCGAAGCGGGTTTTCCATTGTGAAGCAGTTTCACATTCTGAGTTTCTTCCCTATAGCGAACATGTACTTCGTGTTGTAAATGGTGCCAGAACCTTGGTTTTCAAAGGTAGCTGAAAACTGCGTTGGCGCTGATGTTCTCTCTGGATGTGGAGTTGTCTGCATTTCAAAGGAGCAGCTAGATCATTACTTTGTGCGGAATACTCAATAAGCTGCATTTCAGCGCATTGCGTTTTTCTTCCCTATAGCTAACATATACTTCGTGTTGTTAATTGTGACAGAACCTTGGTTTTCAAAGGTAGCTGAAAACTGCGTTGGTGTTGATGTTCTCGCTGAACTTGGAGTTGTCTGCATTTCAAAGGAGCAGCTAGATCATTACTTTGTGCGGAATACTCAATAAGCTGCTTTTCAGCACATTGTGTTTTTCTTCCCTATAGCGAACATGTACTTCGTGTTGTAAATGGTGCCAGAACCTTGGTTTTCAAAGGTAGCTGAAAACTGCGTTGGTGCTGATGTTCTCTCTGAACGTGGAGTTGTCTGCATTTCAAAGGAGCAGCTAGATCATTACTTTGTGCGGAATACTCAATAAGCTGCATTTCAGCGCATTGTGTTTTTCTTCCCTATAGCGAACATGTACTTCGTGTTGTAAATGGTGCCAGAACCTTGGTTTTCAAAGGTAGCTGAAAACTGCGTTGGCACTGATGTTCTCTCCGGACGTGGAGTTGTCTGCATTTCAAAGGAGCAGCTAGATCATTACTTTGTGCGGAATACTCAATAAGCTGCATTTCAGCACATTGTGTTTTATAGACACTGTGTGAGAAATGTGGGATTTCGTTCGAAGCGGGTTTTCCATTGTGAAGCAGTTTCACATTCTGAGTTTCTTCCCTATAGTGAACATGTACTTCGTGTTGTAAATGGTGCCAGAACCTTGGTTTTCAAAGGTAGCTGAAAACTGCGTTGGCTGCTGATGTTCTCTCTGACGTGGAGTTGTCTGCATTTCAAAGGAGCAGCTAGATCATTACTTTGTGCGGAATACTCAATAAGCTGCATTTCAGCGCATTGTGTTTTTCTTCCCTATAGCGAACATGTACTTCGTGTTGTAAATGGTGCCAGAACCTTGGTTTTCAAAGGTAGCTGAAAACTGCGTTGGCGCTGATGTTCTCTCTGAACGTGGAGTTGTCTGCATTTCAAAGGAGCAGCTACATCATTACTTTGTGCGGAATACTCAATAAGCTGCATTTCAGCGCATTGTGTTTTTCTTCCCTATAGCGAACATGTACTTCGTGTTGTAAATGGTGCCAGAAACTTGGTTTTCTAGGGTAGCTGAAAACTGCGTTGGTGCTGATGTTCTAACTGAACGTTGAGTTGTCTGCATTTCAAAGGAGCAGCTAGATCATTACTTTGTGCGGAATACTCAATAAGCTGCTTTTCAGCGCATTGTGTTTTATAGACACTGTGTGAGAAATGTGGTATTTCGTTCGAAGCGGGTTTTCCATTGTGAAGCAGTTTCACATTCTGAGTTTCTTCCCTATAGCGAACATGTACTTCGTGTTGTAAATGGTGCCAGAACCTTGGTTTTCAAAGGTAGCTGAAAACTGCGTTGGCTGCTGATGTTCTCTCTGACGTGGAGTTGTCTGCATTTCAAAGGAGCAGCTAGATCATTACTTTGTGCGGAATACTCAATAAGCTGCATTTCAGCGCATTGTGTTTTTCTTCCCTATAGCGAACATGTACTTCGTGTTGTAAATGGTGCCAGAACCTTGGTTTTCAAAGGTAGCTGAAAACTGCGTTGGTGCTGATGTTCTCGCTGAACGTGGAGTTGTCTGCATTTCAAAGGAGCAGCTAGATCATTACTTTGTGCGGAACACTCAATAAGCTGCTTTTCAGCACATTGTGTTTTATAGACACTGTGTGAATTTCGTTCGAAGCGGTTTTCCATTGTGAAGCAGTTTCACATTCTGAGTTTCTTCCCTATAGCGAACATGTACTTCGTGTTGTAAATGGTGCCAGAACTTTAGTTTTCATAGGTAGCTGAAAACTGCGTTGGTGCTGATGTTCTCGCTGAACGTGGAGTTGTCTGCATTTCAAAGGAGCAGCTAGATCATTACTTTGTGCGGAATACTCAATAAGCTGCTTTTCAGCACATTGTGTTTTATAGACACTGTGAGAGAAATGTGGGATTTCATTCGAAGCGGGTTTTCCATTGTGAAGCAGTTTCACATTCTGAGTTTCTTCCCTATAGCGAACATGTACTTCGTGTTGTAAATGGTGCCAGAACCTTGGTTTTCAAAGGTAGCTGAAAACTGCGTTGGCTGCTGATGTTCTCTCTGACGTGGAGTTGTCTGCATTTCAAAGGAGCAGCTAGATCATTACTTTGTGCGGAATACTCAATAAGCTGCATTTCAGCGCATTGTGTTTTTCTTCCCTATAGCGAACATGTACTTCGTGTTGTAAATGGTGCCAGAACCTTGGTTTTCAAAGGTAGCTGAAAACTGCGTTGGCGCTGATGTTCTCGCTGAACGTGGAGTTGTCTGCATTTCAAAGGAGCAGCTACATCATTACTTTGTGCGGAATACTCAATAAGCTGCTTTTCAGCGCATTGTGTTTTTCTTCCCTATAGCGAACATGTACTTCGTGTTGTAAATGGTGCCAGAACCTTGGTTTTCAAAGGTAGCTGAAAACTGCGTTGGTGGTGATGTTCTCTCTGGATGTGGAGTTGTCTGCATTTCAAAGGAGCAGCTAGATCATTACTTTGTGCGGAATACTCAATAAGCTGCTTTTCAGCAGATTGTGTTTTATAGACACTGTGTGAGAAATGTGGGATTTCGTTCGAAGCGGGTTTTCCATTGTGAAGCAGTTTCACATTCTGAGTTTCTTCCCTATAGCGAACATGTACTTCGTGTTGTAAATGGTGCCAGAACCTTGGTTTTCAAAGGTAGCTGAAAACTGCGTTGGCGCTGATGTTCTCGCTGAACGTGGAGTTGTCTGCATTTCAAAGGAGCAGCTAGATCATTACTTTGTGCGGAATACTCAATAAGCTGCATTTCAGCGCATTGTGTTTTTCTTCCCTATAGCGAACATGTACTTCGTGTTGTAAATGGTGCCAGAACCTTGGTTTCAAAGGTAGCTGAAAACTGCGTTGGCGCTGATGTTCTCTCTGGATGTGGACTTGTCTGCATTTCAAAGGAGCAGTTAGATCATTACTTTGTGCGGAATACTCAATAAGCTGCTTTTCAGAACATTGTGTTTTATAGACACTGTGTGAGAAATGTGGGATTTCGTTCGAAGCGGGTTTTCCATTGTGAAGCAGTTTCACATTCTGAGTTCCTTCCCTATAGCGAACATGTACTTCGTGTTGTAAATGGTGCCAGAACCTTGGTTTTCAAAGGTAGCTGAAAACTGCGTTGGTGTTGATGTTCTCATTGAACGTGGAGTTGTCTGCATTTCAAAGGAGCAGCTAGATCATTACTTTGTGCGGAATACTCAATAAGCTGCTTTTCAGCACATTGTGTTTTATAGACACTGTGTGAGAAATGTGGGATTTCATTCGAAGCGGGTTTTCCATTGTGAAGCAGTTTCACATTCTGAGTTCCTTCCCTATAGCGAACATGTACTTCGTGTTGTAAATGGTGCCAGAATCTTGGTTTTCAAAGATAGCTGAAAATGCGTTGGCGCTGATGTTCTCTCTGAACGTGGAGTTGTCTGCATTTCAAAGGAGCAGCTAGATCATTACTTTGTGCGGAATACTCAATAAGCTGCATTTCAGCGCATTGTGTTTTTCTTCCCTATAGCGAACATGTACTTCGTGTTGTAAATGGTGCCAGAACCTTGGTTTTCAAAGGTAGCTGAAAACTGCGTTGGCGCTGATGTTCTCTCTGAACGTGGAGTTGTCTGCATTTCAAAGGAGCAGCTAGATCATTACTTTGTGCGGAATACTCATAAGCTGCTTTTCACACATTGTTTCATAGACACTGTGTGATTTCGTTCGAAGCGTTTTCCATTGTGAAGCAATTTCACATTCTGAGTTTCTTCCCTATAGCGAACATGTACTTCGTGTTGTAAATGGTGCCAGAACCTTGGTTTTCAAAGGTAGCTGAAAACTGCGTTGGCGCTAATGTTCTCTCTGGATGTGGAGTTGTCTGCATTTCAAAGGAGCAGCTAGATCATTACTTTGTGCGGAATACTCAATAAGCTGCATTTTAGCGCATTGTGTTTTTCTTCCCTATAGCGAACATGTACTTCGTGTTGTAAATGGTGCCAGAACCTTGGTTTTCAAAGGTAGCTGAAAACTGCGTTGGTGCTGATGTTCTCTCTGAACGTGGAGTTGTCTGCATTTCAAAGGAGCAGCTAGATCATTACTTTGTGCGGAATACTCAATAAGCTGCATTTCAGCGCATTGTGTTTTTCTTCCCTATAGCGAACATGTACTTCGTGTTGTAAATGGTGCCAGAACCTTGGTTTTCAAAGGTAGCTGAAAACTGCGTTGGTGTTGATGTTCTCTCTGGATGTGGAGTTGTCTGCATTTCAAAGGAGCAGCTAGATCATTACTTTGTGCGGAATACTCAATAAGCTGCATTTCAGCACATTGTGTTTTATAGACACTGTGTGAGAAATGTGGGATTTCGTTCGAAGCGGGTTTTCCATTGTGAAGCAGTTTCACATTCTGAGTTTCTTCCCTATAGCGAACATGTACTTCGTGTTGTAAATGGTGCCAGAACCTTGGTTTTCAAAGGTAGCTGAAAACTGCGTTGGTGCTGATGTTCTCGCTGAACGTGGAGTTGTCTGCATTTCAAAGGAGCAGCTAGATCATTACTTTGTGCGGAATACTCAATAAGCTGCTTTTCAGCACATTGTGTTTTATAGACACTGTGTGAGAAATGTTGGATTTCGTTCGAAGCGGGTTTTCATTTGTGAAGCACTTTCACATTCTGAGTTTCTTCCCTATAGCAAACATGTACTTCGTGTTGTAAATGGTGCCAGATTCTTGGTTTTCAAAGGTAACTGAAAACTGCGTTGGCGCTGATGTTCTCTCTGGATGTGGAGTTGTCTGCATTTCAAAGGAGCAGCTAGATCATTACTTTGTGCGGAATACTCAATAAGCTGCATTTCAGCGCATTGTGTTTTTCTTCCCTATAGCTAACATGTACTTCGTGTTGTAAATGGTGCCAGAACCTTGGTTTTCAAAGGTAGCTGAAAACTGCGTTGGTGCTGATGTTCTCGCTGAACGTGGAGTTGTCTGCATTTCAAAGGAGCAGCTAGATCATTACTTTGTGCGGAATACTCAATAAGCTGCTTTTCAGCACATTGTGTTTTTCTTCCCTATAGCGAACATGTACTTCGTGTTGTAAATGGTGCCAGAACCTTGGTTTTCAAAGGTAGCTGAAAACTGCGTTGGCGCTGATGTTCTCACTGAACGTGGAGTTGTCTGCATTTCAAAGGAGCAGCTAGATCATTACTTTGTGCGGAATACTCAATAAGCTGCATTTCAGCGCATTGTGTTTTTCTTCCCTATAGCGAACATATACTTCGTGTTGTAAATGATGCCAGAAGCTTGGTTTTCAAAGGTAGCAGAAAACTGCGTTGGCGCTGATGTTCTCACTGGATGTGGAGTTGTCTGCATTTCAATGGAGCAGCTAGATCATTACTTTGTGCGGAATACTCAGTAAGCTGCATTTCAGCACATTGTGTTTTATAGACACTGTGTGAGAAATGTGGGATTTCGTTCGAAGCGGGTTTTCCATTGTGAAGCAGTTTCACATTCTGAGTTTCTTCCCTATAGCGAACATGTACTTCGTGTTGTAAATGGTGCCAGAACCTTGGTTTTCAAAGGTAGCTGAAAACTGCGTTGGCTGCTGATGTTCTCTCTGACGTGGAGTTGTCTGCATTTCAAAGGAGCAGCTAGATCATTACTTTGTGCGGAATACTCAATAAGCTGCATTTCAGCGCATTGTGTTTTTCTTCCCTATAGCGAACATGTACTTCGTGTTGTAAATGGTGCCAGAACCTTGGTTTTCAAAGGTAGCTGAAAACTGCGTTGGTGCTGATGTTCTCTCTGAACATGGAGTTGACTGCATTTCAAAGGAGCAGCTACATCATTACTTTGTGCGGAATACTCAATAAGCTGCATTTCAGCGCATTGTGTTTTTCTTCCCTATAGCGAACATGTACTTCGTGTTGTAAATGGTGCCAGAACCTTGGTTTTCAAAGGTAGCTGTAAACTGCGTTGGTGCTGATGTTCTCTCTGAACGTGGAGTTGTCTGCATTTCAAAGGAGCAGCTAGATCATTACTTTGTGCGGAATACTCAATAAGCTGCTTTTCAGCACATTGTGTTTTATAGACACTGTGTGAGAAATGTGGATTTCGTTCGAAGCGGGTTTTCCATTGTGAAGCAGTTTCACATTCTGAGTTTCTTCCCTATAGCGAACATGTACTTCGTGTTGTAAATGGTGCCAGAACCTTGGTTTTCAAAGGTAGCTGAAAACTGCGTTGGCTGCTGATGTTCTCTCTGACGTGGAGTTGTCTGCATTTCAAAGGAGCAGCTAGATCATTACTTTGTGCGGAATACTCAATAAGCTGCATTTCAGCGCATTGTGTTTTTCTTCCCTATAGCGAACATGTACTTCGTGTTGTAAATGGTGCCAGAACCTTGGTTTTCAAAGGTAGCTGAAAACTGCGTTGGTGCTGATGTTCTCGCTGAACGTGGAGTTGTCTGCATTTCAAAGGAGCAGCTAGATCATTACTTTGTGCGGAATACTCAATAAGCTGCTTTTCAGCACATTGTGTTTTATAGACACTGTGTGAATTTCGTTCGAAGCGGTTTTCCATTGTGAAGCAGTTTCACATTCTGAGTTTCTTCCCTATAGCGAACATGTACTTCGTGTTGTAAATGGTTCTAAATCGTTAGTTTTCATAGGTAGCTGAAAACTGCGTTGGTGCTGATGTTCTCGCTGAACGTGGAGTTGTCTGCATTTCAAAGGAGCAGCTAGATCATTACTTTGTGCGGAATACTCAATAAGCTGCTTTTCAGCACATTGTGTTTTATAGACACTGTGAGAGAAATGTGGGATTTCATTCGAAGCGGGTTTTCCATTGTGAAGCAGTTTCACATTCTGAGTTTCTTCCCTATAGCGAACATGTACTTCGTGTTGTAAATGGTGCCAGAACCTTGGTTTTCAAAGGTAGCTGAAAACTGCGTTGGCTGCTGATGTTCTCTCTGACGTGGAGTTGTCTGCATTTCAAAGGAGCAGCTAGATCATTACTTTGTGCGGAATACTCAATAAGCTGCATTTCAGCGCATTGTGTTTTTCTTCCCTATAGCGAACATGTACTTCGTGTTGTAAATGGTGCCAGAACCTTGGTTTTCAAAGGTAGCTGAAAACTGCGTTGGCGCTGATGTTCTCGCTGAACGTGTAGTTGTCTGCATTTCAAAGGAGCAGCTACATCATTACTTTGTGCGGAATACTCAATAAGCTGCATTTCAGCGCATTGTGTTTTTCTTCCCTATAGCGAACATGTACTTCGTGTTGTAAATGGTGCCAGAACCTTGGTTTTCAAAGGTAGCTGAAAACTGCGTTGGTGCTGATGTTCTCTCTGAACGTGGAGTTGTCTGCATTTCAAAGGAGCAGCTAGATCATTACTTTGTGCGGAATACTCAATAAGCTGTTTTTCAGCACATTGTGTTTTATAGACACTGTGTGTTCGTTCGAAGCGGGTTTTCCATTGTGAAGCAGTTTCACATTCTGAGTTTCTTCCCTATAGCGAACTTATATTAGGTGTTGTAAATGGTGCCAGAACCTTGGTTTTCAAAGGTAGCTGAAAACTGCGTTGGCGCTGATGTTCTCGCTGAACGTGGAGTTGTCTGCATTTCAAAGGAGCAGCTAGATCATTACTTTGTGCGGAATACTCAATAAGCTGCATTTCAGCGCATTGTGTTTTTCTTCCCTATAGCGAACATGTACTTCGTGTTGTAAATGGTGCCAGAACCTTGGTTTTCAAAGGCAGCTGAAAACTGCGTTGGCGCTGATGTTCTCTCTGGATGTGGAGTTGTCTGCATTGTAAAGGAGCAGCTGGATCATTACTTTGTGCGGAATACTCAATAACCTGCTTTTCAGCACATTGTGGTTTGTAGACACTGTGTGAGAAATGTGGGATTTCGTTCGAAGCGGGTTTTCCATTGTGAAGCAGTTTCACATTCTGAGTTCCTTCCCTATAGCGAACATGTACTTCGTGTTGTAAATGGTGCCAGAATCTTGGTTTTCAAAGGTAGCTGAAAACTGCGTTGGTATTATTGTTCTCACTGAACGTGGAGTTGACTGCATTTCAAAGGAGCAGCTAGATCATTACTTTGTGCGGAACACTCAATAAGCTGCTTTTCATCACATTGTGTTTTATTTACACTGTGTGAGAAATGTTGGGTTTCATTCGAAGCGGCTTTTCCATTGTGAAGCACTTTCACATTCTGAGTTTCTTCTCTATAGCGAACATTTACTTCGTGTTGTAAATGGTGCCAGAACCTTGTTTTCTAGGGTAGCTGAAAACTGCGTTGGCGCGGATGTTCTCTCTCAACGTGGAGTTGTCTGCATTTCAAAGGAGCAGCTAGATCATTACTTTGTGCGGAATACTCAATAAGCTGCATTTCAGCGCATTGTGTTTTTCTTCCCTATAGCGAACATGTACTTCGTGTTGTAAATGGTGCCAGAACCTTGGTTTTCAAAGGTAGCTGAAAACTGCGTTGGCGCTGATGTTCTCTCTGAACGTCTAGTTGTCTGCATTTCAAAGGAGCAGCTAGATCATTACTTTGTGCGGAATAATCAGTAAGCTGCTTTTCAGCACATTTGTTTTATAGACACTGTGTGAATTTCGTTCGAAGCTGGTTTCCATTGTGAAGCAGTTTCACATTCTGAGTTTCTTCCCTATAGTGAACATGTACTTCGTGTTGTAAATGGTGCCAGAACCTTGGTTTTCAAAGGTAGCTGAAAACTGCGTTGGCGCTGATGTTCTCTCTGAATGTGTAGTTGTCTGCATTTCAAAGGAGCAGCTAGATCATTACTTTGTGCGGAATACTCAATAAGCTGCTTTTCAGCGCATTGTGTTTTTCTTCCTTATAGCGAACATGTACTTCGTGTTGTAAATGGTGCCAGAAGCTTGGTTTTCAAAGGTAGCTGAAAACTGCGTTGGTGCTGATGTTCTCTCTGAACGTGGAGTTGTCTGCATTTCAAAGGAGCAGCTAGATCATTACTTTGTGCGGAATACTCAATAAGCTGCATTTCAGCGCATTGTGTTTTTCTTCCCTATAGCGAACATGTACTTCGTGTTGTAAATGGTGCCAGAACCTTGGTTTTCAAAGGTAGCTGAAAACTGCGTTGGTGTTGATGTTCTCTCTGGATGTGGAGTTGTCTGCATTTCAAAGGAGCAGCTAGATCATTAATTTGTGCGGAACACTCAATAAGCTGCATTTCAGCACATTGTGTTTTATAGACACTGTGTGAGAAATGTGGGATTTCGTTCGAAGCGGGTTTTCCATTGTGAAGCAGTTTCACATTCTGAGTTTCTTCCGTATAGCGAACATGTACTTCGTGTTGTAAATGGTGCCAGAACCTTGGTTTTCATAGGTAGCTGAAAACTGCGTTGGTGCTGATGTTCTCGCTGAACGTGGAGTTGTCTGCATTTCAAAGGAGCAGCTAGATCATTACTTTGTGCGGAACACTCAATAAGCTGCTTTTCAGCACATTGTGTTTTATAGACACTGTGTGAGAAATGTTGGATTTCGTTCGAAGCGGGTTTTCCATTGTGAAGCACTTTCACATTCTGAGTTTCTTCCCTATAGCGAACATGTACTTCGTGTTGTAAATGGTGCCAGAAGCTTGGTTTCCAAGGTAGCTGAAAACTGCGTTGGCGCTGATGTTCTCTCTGGATGTGG
The DNA here is from genome assembly GCF_017591425.1 of Ochotona curzoniae. Lineage (NCBI taxonomy): Eukaryota > Metazoa > Chordata > Mammalia > Lagomorpha > Ochotonidae > Ochotona > Ochotona curzoniae. The sequence goes on from NW_024466044.1 coordinate 172,861, forward strand.
AGTTGTCTGCATTTCAAAGGAGCAGCTAGATCATTACTTTGTGCGGAATACTCAATAAGCTGCTTTTCAGCGCATTGTGTTTTTCTTCCCTATAGCTAACATGTACTTCGTGTTGTAAATGGTGCCAGAAGCTTGGTTTTCAAAGGTAGCTGAAAACTGCGTTGGTGTTGATGTTCTCTCTGAACGTGGAGTTGTCTGCATTTCAAAGCAGCAGCTAGATCATTACTTTGTGCGGAATACTCAATAAGCTGCATTTCAGCGCATTGTGTTTTTCTTCCCTATAGCGAACATGTACTTCGTGTTGTAAATGGTGCCAGAACCTTGGTTTTCAAAGGTAGCTGAAAACTGCGTTGGTGCTGATGTTCTCTCTGAACGTGGAGTTGTCTGCATTTCAAAGGAGCAGCTAGATCATTACTTTGTGCGGAATACTCAATAAGCTGCATTTCAGCGCATTGTGTTTTTCTTCCCTATAGCGAACATGTACTTCGTGTTGTAAATGGTGCCAGAACCTTGGTTTTCAAAGGTAGCTGAAAACTGCGTTGGCGCTGATGTTCTCTCTGGATGTGGAGTTGTCTGCATTTCAAAGGAGCAGCTAGATCATTACTTTGTGCGGAACACTCAATAAGCTGCATTTCAGCGCATTGTGTTTTATAGACACTGTGTGAGAAATGTGGGATTTCGTTCGAAGCGGGTTTTCCATTGTGAAGCAGTTTCACATTCTGAGTTTCTTCCCTATAGCGAACATGTACTTCGTGTTGTAAATGGTGCCAGAACCTTGGTTTTCAAAGGTAGCTGAAAACTGCGTTGGCTGCTGATGTTCTCTCTGACGTGGAGTTGTCTGCATTTCAAAGGAGCAGCTAGATCATTACTTTGTGCGGAATACTCAATAAGCTGCATTTCAGCGCATTGTGTTTTTCTTCCTTATAGCGAACATGTACTTCGTGTTGTAAATGGTGCCAGAACCTTGGTTTTCAAAGGTAGCTGAAAACTGCGTTGGCGCTGATGTTCTCTCTGAACGTGGAGTTGTCTGCATTTCAAAGGAGCAGCTACATCATTACTTTGTGCGGAATACTCAATAAGCTGCTTTTCAGCGCATTGTGTTTTTCTTCCCTATAGCGAACATGTACTTCGTGTTGTAAATGGTGCCAGAACCTTGGTTTTCAAAGGTAGCTGAAAACTGCGTTGGTGCTGATGTTCTCTCTGAACGTGGAGTTGTCTGCATTTCAAAGGAGCAGCTAGATCATTACTTTGTGCGGAATACTCAATAAGCTGCTTTTCAGCACATTGTGTTTTATAGACACTGTGTGAATTTCGTTCGAAGCGGTTTTCCATTGTGAAGCAGTTTCACATTCTGAGTTTCTTCCCTATAGCGAACATGTACTTCGTGTTGTAAATGGTGCCAGAACCTTGGTTTTCAAAGGTAGCTGAAAACTGCCTTGGCTCTGATGTTCTCTCTGACGTGGAGTTGTCTGCATTTCAAAGGAGCAGCTAGATCATTACTTTGTGCGGAATACTCAATAAGCTGCATTTCAGCGCATTGTGTTTTTCTTCCTTATAGCGAACATGTACTTCGTGTTGTAAATGGTGCCAGAACCTTGGTTTTCAAAGGTAGCTGAAAACTGCGTTGGTGCTGATGTTCTCGCTGAACGTGGAGTTGTCTGCATTTCAAAGGAGCAGCTAGATCATTACTTTGTGCGGAATACTCAATAAGCTGCTTTTCAGCACATTGTGTTTTATAGACACTGTGAGAATTTCGTTCGAAGCGGTTTTCCATTGTGAAGCAGTTTCACATTCTGAGTTTCTTCCCTATAGCGAACATGTACTTCGTGTTGTAAATGGTGCCAGAAACTTGGTTTTCATAGGTAGCTGAAAACTGCGTTGGTGCTGATGTTCTCGCTGAACGTGGAGTTGTCTGCATTTCAAAGGAGCAGCTAGATCATTACTTTGTGCGGAATACTCAATAAGCTGCTTTTCAGCACATTGTGTTTTATAGACACTGTGAGAGAAATGTGGGATTTCATTCGAAGCGGGTTTTCCATTGTGAAGCAGTTTCACATTCTGAGTTTCTTCCCTATAGCGAACATGTACTTCGTGTTGTAAATGGTGCCAGAACCTTGGTTTTCAAAGGTAGCTGAAAACTGCGTTGGCTGCTGATGTTCTCTCTGACGTGGAGTTGTCTGCATTTCAAAGGAGCAGCTAGATCATTACTTTGTGCGGAATACTCAATAAGCTGCATTTCAGCGCATTGTGTTTTTCTTCCTTATAGCGAACATGTACTTCGTGTTGTAAATGGTGCCAGAAGCTTGGTTTTCAAAGGTAGCTGAAAACTGCGTTGGCGCTGATGTTCTCGCTGAACGTGGAGTTGTCTGCATTTCAAAGGAGCAGCTACATCATTACTTTGTGCGGAATACTCAATAAGCTGCTTTTCAGCGCATTGTGTTTTTCTTCCCTATAGCGAACATGTACTTCGTGTTGTAAATGGTGCCAGAACCTTGGTTTTCAAAGGTAGCTGAAAACTGCGTTGGTGCTGATGTTCTCTCTGAACGTGGAGTTGTCTGCATTTCAAAGGAGCAGCTAGATCATTACTTTGTGCGGAATACTCAATAAGCTGCTTTTCAGCACATTGTGTTTTATAGACACTGTGTGAGAAATGTGGGATTTCGTTCGAAGCGGGTTTTCCATTGTGAAGCAGTTTCACATTCTGAGTTTCTTCCCTATAGCGAACATGTACTTCGTGTTGTAAATGGTGCCAGAAGCTTGGTTTTCAAAGGTAGCTGAAAACTGCGTTGGCGCTGATGTTCTCGCTGAACGTGGAGTTGTCTGCATTTCAAAGGAGCAGCTAGATCATTACTTTGTGCGGAATACTCAATAAGCTGCATTTCAGCGCATTGTGTTTTTCTTCCCTATAGCGAACATGTACTTCGTGTTGTAAATGGTGCCAGAACCTTGGTTTTCAAAGGTAGCTGAAAACTGCGTTGTCGCTGATGTTCTCTCTGGATGTGGAGTTGTCTGCATTTCAAAGGAGCAGCTAGATCATTACTTTGTGCGGAATACTCAATAAGCTGCTTTTCAGCACATTGTGTTTTATAGACACTGTGTGAGAAATGTGGGATTTCGTTCGAAGCGGGTTTTCCATTGTGAAGCAGTTTCACATTCTGAGTTTCTTCCCTATAGCGAACATGTACTTCGTGTTGTAAATGGTGTCAGAAGCTTGGTTTTCAAAGGTAGCTGAAAACTGCGTTGGTGCTGATGTTCTCTCTGAACGTGGAGTTGTCTGCATTTCAAAGGAGCAGCTAGATCATTACTTTGTGCGGAACACTCAATAAGCTGCTTTTCAGCACATTGTGTTTTATAGACACTGTGTGAGAAATGTGGATTTCATTCGAAGCGGGTTTTCCATTGTGAAGCAGTTTCACATTCTTAGTTTCTTCTCTATAGCGAACATGTACTTCGTGTTGTAAATGGTGCCAGAACCTTGTTTTCATAGGTAGCTGAAAACTGCGTTGGCGCTGATGTTCTCTCTGAACGTGGAGTTGTCTGCATTTCAAAGGAGCAGCTAGATCATTACTTTGTGCGGAATACTCAATAAGCTGCATTTCAGTGCATTGTGTTTTTCTTCCCTAGAGCGAACATGTACTTCGTTTTGTAAATGGTGCCAGAACCTTGGTTTTCAAAGGCAGCTGAAAACTGCGTTGGCGCTGATGTTCTCGCTGAACGTGGAGTTGTCTGCATTTCAAAGGAGCAGCTAGATCATTACTTTGTGCGGAATACTCAATAAGCTGCTTTTCAGCACATTGTGTTTCATAGACACTGTGTGAGATTTCGTTCGAAGCTGGTTTCCATTGTGAAGCAGTTTCACATTCTGAGTTTCTTCCCTATAGTGAACATGTACTTCGTGTTGTAAATGGTGCCAGAACCTTGGTTTTCAAAGGTAGCTGAAAACTGCGTTGGCGCTGATGTTCTCTCTGAATGTGGAGTTGTCTGCATTTCAAAGGAGCAGCTAGATCATTACTTTGTGCGGAATACTCAATAAGCTGCTTTTCAGCGCATTGTGTTTTTCTTCCTTATAGCGAACATGTACTTCGTGTTGTAAATGGTGCCAGAAGCTTGGTTTTCAAAGGTAGCTGAAAACTGCGTTGGTGCTGATGTTCTCTCTGAACGTGTAGTTGTCTGCATTTCAAAGGAGCAGCTAGATCATTACTTTGTGCGGAATACTCAATAAGCTGCTTTTCAGCGCATTGTGTTTTTCTTCCCTATAGCAAACATGTACTTCGTGTTGTAAATGGTTCCAGAACCTTGGTTTTCAAAGGTAGCTGAAAACTGCGTTGGTGTTGATGTTCTCTCTGGATGTGGAGTTGTCTGCATTTCAAAGGAGCAGCTAGATCATTACTTTGTGCGGAACATCAATAACTGCATTTCAGCACATTGTGTTTTATAGACACTGTGTGAGAAATGTGGGATTTCGTTCGAAGCGGGTTTTCCATTGTGAAGCAGTTTCACATTCTGAGTTTCTTCCCTATAGCGAACATGTACTTCGTGTTGTAAATGGTGCCAGAACCTTGGTTTTCAAAGGTAGCTGAAAACTGCGTTGGTGCTGATGTTCTCGCTGAACGTGGAGTTGTCTGCATTTCAAAGGAGCAGCTAGATCATTACTTTGTGCGGAATACTCAATAAGCTGCTTTTCAGCACATTGTGTTTTATAGACACTGTGTGAGAAATGTGGGATTTCGTTCGAAGCGGGTTTTCCATTGTGAAGCAGTTTCACATTCTGAGTTTCTTCCCTATAGCGAACATGTACTTCGTGTTGTAAATGGTGCCAGAACCTTGGTTTTCAAAGGTAGCTGAAAACTGCGTTGGCGCTGATGTTCTCTCTGGATGTGGAGTTGTCTGCATTTCAAAGGAGCAGCTAGATCATTACTTTGTGCGGAATACTCAATAAGCTGCTTTTCAGCGCATTGTGTTTTTCTTCCCTATCGCTAACATGTACTTCGTGTTGTAAATGGTGCCAGAAGCTTGGTTTTCAAAGGTAGCTGAAAACTGCGTTGGTGTTGATGTTCTCTCTGAACGTGGAGTTGTCTGCATTTCAAAGCAGCAGCTAGATCATTACTTTGTGCGGAATACTCAATAAGCTGCATTTCAGCGCATTGTGTTTTTCTTCCCTATAGCGAACATGTACTTCGTGTTGTAAATGGTGCCAGAACCTTGGTTTTCAAAGGTAGCTGAAAACTGCGTTGGTGCTGATGTTCTCTCTGAACGTGGAGTTGTCTGCATTTCAAAGGAGCAGCTAGATCATTACTTTGTGCGGAATACTCAGTAAGCTGCATTTCAGCGCATTGTGTTTTTCTTCCCTATAGCGAACATGTACTTCGTGTTGTAAATGGTGCCAGAACCTTGGTTTTCAAAGGTAGCTGAAAACTGCGTTGGCGCTGATGTTCTCTCTGGATGTGGAGTTGTCTGCATTTCAAAGGAGCAGCTAGATCATTACTTTGTGCGGAACACTCAATAAGCTGCATTTCAGCACATTGTGTTTTATAGACACTGTGTGAGAAATGTGGGATTTCGTTCGAAGCGGGTTTTCCATTGTGAAGCAGTTTCACATTCTGAGTTTCTTCCCTATAGCGAACATGTACTTCGTGTTGTAAATGGTGCCAGAACCTTGGTTTTCAAAGGTAGCTGAAAACTGCGTTGGCTGCTGATGTTCTCACTGAACGTGGAGTTGTCTGCATTTCAAAGGAGCAGCTAGATCATTACTTTGTGCGGAATACTCAATAAGCTGCATTTCAGCGCATTGTGTTTTTCTTCCTTATAGCGAACATGTACTTCGTGTTGTAAATGGTGCCAGAACTTTGGTTTTCAAAGGTAGCTGAAAACTGCGTTGGCGCTGATGTTCTCGCTGAACGTGGAGTTGTCTGCATTTCAAAGGAGCAGCTACATAATTACTTTGTGCGGAATTCTCAATAAGCTGCATTTCAGCGCATTGTGTTTTTCTTCCCTATAGCGAACATGTACTTGGCGTTGTAAATGGTGCCAGAACCTTGGTTTTCAAAGGTAGCTGTAAACTGCGTTGGTGGTGATGTTCTCTCTGGATGTGGAGTTGTCTGCATTTCAAAGGAGCAGCTAGATCATTACTTTGTGCGGAATACTCAATAAGCTGCTTTTCAGCACATTGTGTTATATAGACACTGTATGAGATATGTATGATTTCGTTCGAAGCGGGTTTTCCATTGTGAAGCAGTTTCACATTCTGAGTTTCTTCCCTATAGCGAACATGTACTTCGTGTTGTAAATGGTGCCAGAACCTTGGTTTTCAAAGGTAGCTGAAAACTGCGTTGGCTGCTAATGTTCTCTCTGAACGTGGAGTTGTCTGCATTTCAAAGGAGCAGCTAGATCATTACTTTGTGCGGAATACTCAATAAGCTGCATTTCAGCGCATTGTGTTTTTCTTCCCTATAGCGAACATGTACTTCGTGTTGTAAATGGTGCCAGAACCTTGGTTTTCAAAGGTAGCTGAAAACTGCGTTGGTGCTGATGTTCTCGCTGAACGTGGAGTTGTCTGCATTTCAAAGGAGCAGCTAGATCATTACTTTGTGCGGAATACTCAATAAGCTGCTTTTCAGCACATTGTGTTTTATAGACACTTCGAATCGGATTTTCCATTGTGAAGCAGTTTCACATTCTGAGTTTCTTCCCTATAGCGAACATGTACTTCGTGTTGTAAATGGTGCCAGAAACTTGGTTTTCAAAGGTAGCTGAAAACTGCGTTGGTGCTGATGTTCTCGCTGAACGTGGAGTTGTCTGCATTTCAAAGGAGCAGCTAGATCATTACTTTGTGCGGAATACTCAATAAGCTGCTTTTCAGCACATTGTGTTTTATAGACACTGTGTGAGAAATGTGGGATTTCGTTCGAAGCGGGTTTTCCATTGTGAAGCAGTTTCACATTCTGAGTTTCTTCCCTATAGCGAACATGTACTTCGTGTTGTAAATGGTGCCAGAACCTTGGTTTTCAAAGGTAGCTGAAAACTGCGTTGGCGCTGATGTTCTCGCTGAACGTGGAGTTGTCTGCATTTCAAAGGAGCAGCTAGATCATTACTTTGTGCGGAATACTCAATAAGCTGCATTTCAGCGCATTGTGTTTTTCTTCCTTATAGCGAACATGTACTTCGTGTTGTAAATGGTGCCAGAAGCTTGGTTTTCAAAGGTAGCTGAAAACTGCGTTGGTGCTGATGTTCTCTCTGAACGTGTAGTTGTCTGCATTTCAAAGGAGCAGCTAGATCATTACTTTGTGCGGAATACTCAATAAGCTGCTTTTCAGCGCATTGTGTTTTTCTTCCCTATAGCGAACATGTACTTCGTGTTGTAAATGGTGCCAGAACCTTGGTTTTCAAAGGTAGCTGAAAACTGCGTTGGTGCTGATGTTCTCGCTGAACGTGGAGTTGTCTGCATTTCAAAGGAGCAGCTAGATCATTACTTTGTGCGGAATACTCAATAAGCTGCATTTCAGCACATTGTGTTTTATAGACACTGTGTGAGAAATGTGGGATTTCGTTCGAAGCGGGTTTTCCATTGTGAAGCAGTTTCACATTCTGAGTTTCTTCCCTATAGCGAACATGTACTTCGTGTTGTAAATGGTGCCAGAACCTTGGTTTTCAAAGGTAGCTGAAAACTGCGTTGGCGCTGATGTTCTCGCTGAACGTGGAGTTGTCTGCATTTCAAAGGAGCAGCTAGATCATTACTTTGTGCGGAATACTCAATAAGCTGCATTTCAGCGCATTGTGTTTTTCTTCCCTATAGCGAACATGTACTTCGTGTTGTAAATGGTGCCAGAACCTTGGTTTTCAAAGGTAGCTGAAAACTGCGTTGGCGCTGATGTTCTCTCTGGATGTGGAGTTGTCTGCATTTCAAAGGAGCAGCTAGATCATTACTTTGTGCGGAATACTCAATAAGCTGCTTTTCAGCACATTGTGTTTTATAGACACTGTGTGAGAAATGTGGGATTTCGTTCGAAGCGGGTTTTCCATTGTGAAGCAGTTTCACATTCTGAGTTTCTTCCCTATAGCGAACATGTACTTCGTGTTGTAAATGGTGCCAGAAGCTTGGTTTTCAAAGGTAGCTGAGAACTGCGTTGGTGTTAATGTTCTCTCTGAACGTGGAGTTTTCTGCCTTTCAAAGGAGCAGCTAGATCATTACTTTGTGCGGAACACTCAATAAGCTGCTTTTCAGCACATTGTGTTTTATAGACACTCTGTGAGAAATGTGGAATTTCATTCGAAGCGGGTTTTCCATTATGAAGCAGTTTCACATTCTTAGTTTCTTCTCTATAGCGAACATTTACTTCGTGTTGTAAATGGTGCCAGAACCTTGGTTTTCATAGGTAGCTGAAAACTGCGTTGGCGCGGATGTTCTCTCTCAACGTGGAGTTGTCTGCATTTCAAAGGAGCAGCTAGATCATTACTTTGTGCGGAATACTCAATAAGCTGCATTTCAGCGCATTGTGTTTTTCTTCCCTATAGCGAACATGTACTTCGTGTTGTAAATGGTGCCAGAACCTTGGTTTTCAAAGGTAGCTGAAAACTGCGTTGGCGCTGATATTCTCTCTGAACGTCTAGTTGTCTGCATTTCAAAGGAGCAGCTAGATCATTACTTTGTGCGGAATACTCAGTAAGCTGCTTTTCACCACATTTGTTTCATAGACACTGTGTGAATTTCGTTCGAAGCTGGTTTCCATTGTGAAGCAGTTTCACATTCTGAGTTTCTTCCCTATAGTGAACATGTACTTCGTGTTGTAAATGGTGCCAGAGCCTTGGTTTTCCAAGGTACCTGAAAACTGCCTTGGCGCTGATGTTCTCTCTGAATGTGGAGTTGTCTGCATTTCAAAGGAGCAGCTAGATCATTACTTTGTGCGGAATACTCAATAAGCTGCTTTTCAGCGCATTGTGTTTTTCTTCCTTAGAGCGAACATGTACTTCGTGTTGTAAATGGTGCCAGAAGCTTGGTTTTCAAAGGTAGCTGAAAACTGCGTTGGTGCTGATGTTCTCTCTGAACGTGTAGTTGTCTGCATTTCAAAGGAGCAGCTAGATCATTACTTTGTGCGGAATACCCAATAAGCTGCTTTTCAGCGCATTGTGTTTTTCTTCCCTATAGCAAACATGTACTTCGTGTTGTAAATGGTGCCAGAACCTTGGTTTTCAAAGGTAGCTGAAAACTGCGTTGGTGTTGATGTTCTCTCTGGATGTGGAGTTGTCTGCATTTCAAAGGAGCAGCTAGATCATTACTTTGTGCGGAATACTCAATAAGCTGCATTTCAGCACATTGTGTTTTATAGACACTGTGTGAGAAATGTGGGATTTCGTTCGAAGCGGGTTTTCCATTGTGAAGCAGTTTCACATTCTGAGTTTCTTCCCTATAGCGAACATGTACTTCGTGTTGTAAATGGTGCCAGAACGTTGGTTTTCAAAGGTAGCTGAAAACTGCGTTGGCGCTGATGTTCTCTCTGGATGTGGAGTTGTCTGCATTTCAAAGGAGCAGCTAGATCATTACTTTGTGCGGAATACTCAATAAGCTGCTTTTCAGCGCATTGTGTTTTTCTTCCCTATAGCTAACATGTACTTCGTGTTGTAAATGGTGCCAGAACCTTGGTTTTCAAAGGTAGCTGAAAACTGCGTTGGAGCTGATGTTCTCTCTGAACGTGGAGTTGTCTGCATTTCAAAGGAGCAGCTAGATCATTACTTTGTGCGGAATACTCAATAAGCTGCATTTCAGCGCATTGTGTTTTTCTTCCCTATAGCGAACATGTACTTCGTGTTGTAAATGGTGCCAGAACCTTGGTTTTCAAAGGTAGCTGAAAACTGCGTTGGCGCTGATGTTCTCTCTGGATGTGGAGTTGTCTGCATTTCAAAGGAGCAGCTAGATCATTACTTTGTGCGGAGCACTCAATAAGCTGCATTTCAGCGCATTGTGTTTTATAGACACTGTGTGAGAAATGTGGGATTTCGTTCGAAGCGGGTTTTCCATTGTGAAGCAGTTTCACATTCTGAGTTTCTTCCCTATAGCGAACATGTACTTCGTGTTGTAAATGGTGCCAGAACCTTGGTTTTCTAAGGTAGCTGAAAACTGCGTTGGTGCTGATGTTCTCTCTGAACGTGGAGTTGTCTGCATTTCAAAGGAGCAGCTAGATCATTACTTTGTGCGGAACACTCAATAAGCTGCTTTTCAGCACATTGTGTTTTATAGACACTGTGTGAATTTCGTTCGAAGCGGTTTTCATTGTGAAGCAGTTTCACATTCTGAGTTTCTTCCCTATGCGAACATGTACTTCGTGTTGTAAATGGTGCCAGAACCTTGGTTTTCAAAGGTAGCTGAAAACTGCGTTGGCTGCTGATGTTCTCTCTGACGTGGAGTTGTCTGCATTTCAAAGGAGCAGCTAGATCATTACTTTGTGCGGAATACTCAATAAGCTGCATTTCAGCTCATTGTGTTTTATAGACACTGTGTGAGAAATGTGGGATTTCGTTCGAAGCGGGTTTTCCATTGTGAAGCAGTTTCACATTCTGAGTTTCTTCCCTATAGCGAACATGTACTTCGTGTTGTAAATGGTGCCAGAAGGTTGGTTTTCAAAGGTAGCAGAAAACTGCGTTGGCGCTGATGTTCTCTCTGGATGTGGAGTTGTCTGCATTTCAAAGGAGCAGCTAGATCATTACTTTGTGCGGAATACTCAATAAGCTGCATTTCAGCGCATTGTGTTTTTCTTCCCTATAGCGAACATGTACTTCGTGTTGTAAATGGTGCCAGAAGCTTGGTTTTCAAAGGTAGCTGAAAACTGCGTTGGTGCTGATGTTCTCTCTGAACGTGGAGTTGTCTGCATTTCAAAGGAGCAGCTAGATCATTACTTTGTGCGGAATACTCAATAAGCTGCATTTCAGCGCATTGTGTTTTTCTTCCCTATAGCGAACATGTACTTCGTGTTGTAAATGGTGCCAGAACCTTGGTTTTCAAAGGTAGCTGAAAACTGCGTTGGTGCTGATGTTCTCTCTGGACGTGGAGTTGTCTGCATTTCAAAGGAGCAGCTAGATCATTACTTTGTGCGGAATACTCAATAAGCTGCATTTCAGCGCATTGTGTTTTTCTTCCCTATAGCAAACATGTACTTCGTGTTGTAAATGGTGCCAGAACCTTGGTTTTCAAAGGTAGCTGAAAACTGCGTTGGTGTTGATGTTCTCGCTGAATGTGGAGTTGTCTGCATTTCAAAGGAGCAGCTAGATCATTACTTTGTGCGGAATACTCAATAAGCTGCTTTTCAGCACATTGTGTTTTATAGACACTGTGTGAGAAATGTGGGATTTCGTTCGAAGCGGGTTTTCCATTGTGAAGCAGTTTCACATTCTGAGTTTCTTCCCTATAGTGAACATGTACTTCGTGTTGTAAATGGTGCCAGAACCTTGGTTTTCCAAGGTAGCTGAAAACTGCGTTGGCGCTGATGTTCTCTCTGAATGTGGAGTTGTCTGCATTTCAAAGGAGCAGCTAGATCATTACTTTGTGCGGAATACTCAATAAGCTGCTTTTCAGCGCATTGTGTTTTTCTTCCCTATAGCGAACATGTACTTAGTGTTGTAAATGGTGCCAGAAGCTTGGTTTTCAATGGTAGCTGAAAACTGCGTTGGTGCTGATGTTCTCCCTGAACGTGTAGTTGTCTGCATTTCAAAGGAGCAGCTACATCATTACTTTGTGTGGAATACTCAATAAGCTGCATTTCAGCAAATTGTGTTTTTCTTCCCTATAGCTAGCATGTACTTCGTGTTGTAAATGGTGCCAGAACCTTGGTTTTCAAAGGTAGCTGAAAACTGCGTTGGTGTTGATGTTCTCTCTGGATGTGGAGTTGTCTGCATTTCAAAGGAGCAGCTAGATCATTACTTTGTGCGGAACACTCAATAAGCTGCATTTCAGCACATTGTGTTTTATAGACACTGTGTGAGAAATGTGGGATTTCGTTCGAAGCGGGTTTTCCATTGTGAAGCAGTTTCACATTCTGAGTTTCTTCCCTATAGCGAACATGTACTTCGTGTTGTAAATGGTGCCAGAACGTTGGTTTTCATAGGTAGCTGAAAACTGCGTTGGTGCTGATGTTCTCGCTGAACGTGGAGTTGTCTGCATTTCAAAGGAGCAGCTAGATCATTACTTTGTGCGGAATACTCAATAAGCTGCTTTTCAGCACATTGTGTTTTATAGACACTGTGTGAGAAATGTGGGATTTCGTTCGAAGCGGGTTTTCCATTGTGAAGCACTTTCACATTCTGAGTTTCTTCCCTATAGCGAACATGTACTTCGTGTTGTAAATGGTGCCAGAAGCTTGGTTTTCAAAGGTAGCTGAAAACTGCGTTGTTGTTAATGTTCTCTCTGAACGTGGAGTTGTCTGCATTTCAAAGGAGCAGCTAGATCATTACTTTGTGCGGAATACTCAATAAGCTGCTTTTCAGCACATTGTGTTTTATAGACACTGTGTGAGAAATGTGGGATTTCATTCGAAGCGGGTTTTCCATTGTGAAGCAGTTTCACATTCTGAGTTTCTTCCCTATAGCGAACATGTACTTCGTGTTGTAAATGGTGCCAGAACCTTGGTTTTCATAGGTAGCTGAAAACTGCGTTGGCGCTGATGTTCTCTCTGAACGTGGAGTTGTCTGCATTTCAAAGGAGCAGCTAGATCATTACTTTGTGCGGAATACTCAATAAGCTGCATTTCAGCGCATTGTGTTTTTCTTCCCTATAGCGAACATGTACTTCGTGTTGTAAATGGTGCCAGAACCTTGGTTTTCAAAGGTAGCTGAAAACTGCGTTGGCGCTGATGTTCTCTCTGAACGTGGAGTTGTCTGCATTTCAAAGGAGCAGCTAGATCATTACTTTGTGCGGAATACTCAATAAGCTGCTTTTCAGCACATTGTGTTTATAGACACTGTGTGAATTTCGTTCGAAGCGGGTTTCCATTGTGAAGCAGTTTCACATTCTGAGTTTCTTCCCTAGAGCGAACATGTACTTCGTGTTGTAAATGGTGCCAGAAGCTTGGTTTTCAAAGGTAGCTGAAAACTGCGTTGGCGCTGATGTTCTCTCTGAACGTGGAGTTGTCTGCATTTCAAAGGAGCAGCTAGATCATTACTTTGTGCGGAATACTCAATAAGCTGCATTTCAGCGCATTGTGTTTTTCTTCCTTATAGCGAACATGTACTTCGTGTTGTAAATGGTGCCAGAAGCTTGGTTTTCAAAGGTAGCTGAAAACTGCGTTGGTGCTGATGTTCTCTCTGAACGTGGAGTTGTCTGCATTTCAAGGAGCAGCTAGATCATTACTTTGTGCGGAATACCCAATAAGCTGCTTTTCAGTGCATTGTGCTTTTCTTCCCTATAGCAAACATGTACTTCGTGTTGTAAATGGTGCCAGAACCTTGGTTTTCAAAGGTAGCTGAAAACTGCGTTGGTGTTGATGTTCTCTCTGGATGTGGAGTTGGCTGCATTTCAAAGGAGCAGCTAGATCATTACTTTGTGCGGAACACTCAATAACCTGCATTTCAGCACATTGTGTTTTATAGACACTGTGTGAGAAATGTGGGATTTCGTTCGAAGCGGGTTTTCCATTGTGAAGCAGTTTCACATTCTGAGTTTCTTCCCTATAGCGAACATGTACTTCGTGTTGTAAATGGTGCCAGAACGTTGGTTTTCAAGGTAGCTGAAAACTGCGTTGGCGCTGATGTTCTCTCTGAACGTGGAGTTGTCTGCATTTCAAAGGAGCAGCTAGATCATTACTTTGTGCGAAATACTCAATAAGCTGCTTTTCAGCGCATTGTGTTTTTCTTCCCTATAGCTAACATGTACTTCGTGTTGTAAATGGTGCCAGAACTTTGGTTTTCAAAGGTAGCTGAAAACTGCGTTGGTGCTGATGTTCTCTCTGAACGTGGAGTTGTCTGCATTTCAAAGGAGCAGCTAGATCATTACTTTGTGCGGAATACTCAATAAGCTGCATTTCAGCGCATTGTGTTTTTCTTCCCTATAGCGAACATGTACTTCGTGTTGTAAATGGTGCCAGAACCTTGGTTTTCAAAGGTAGCTGAAAACTGCGTTGGCGCTGATGTTCTCTCTGGATGTGGAGTTGTCTGCATTTCAAAGGAGCAGCTAGATCATTACTTTGTGCGGAACACTCAATAAGCTGCATTTCAGCGCATTGTGTTTTATAGACACTGTGTGAGAAATGTGGGATTTCGTTCGAAGCGGGTTTTCCATTGTGAAGCAGTTTCACATTCTGAGTTTCTTCCCTATAGCGAACATGTACTTCGTGTTGTAAATGGTGCCAGAACCTTGGTTTTCTAGGTAGCTGAAAACTGCGTTGGTGCTGATGTTCTAACTGAACGTGGAGTTGTCTGCATTTCAAAGGAGCAGCTAGATCATTACTTTGTGCGGAACACTCAATAAGCTGCTTTTCAGCACATTGTGTTTTATAGACACTGTGTGAATTTCGTTCGAAGCTGGTTTCCATTGTGAAGCAGTTTCACATTCTGAGTTTCTTCCCTATCGCGAACATGTACTTCGTGTTGTAAATGGTGCCGGAACCTTGGTTTTCAAAGGTAGCTGAAAACTGCGTTGGCTCTGATGTTCTCTCATGACGTGGAGCTGTCTGCATTTCAAAGAGCAGCTAGATCATTACTTTGTGCGGAACACTCAATAAGCTGCATTTCAGCACATTGTGTTTTATAGACACTGTGTGAGAAATGTGGGATTTCGTTCGAAGCGGGTTTTCCATTGTGAAGCAGTTTCACATTCTGAGTTTCTTCCCTATAGCGAACATGTACTTCGTGTTGTAAATGGTGCCAGAACCTTGGTTTTCAAAGGTAGCTGAAAACTGCGTTGGTGCTGATGTTCTCTCTGGATGTGGAGTTGTCTGCATTTCAAAGGAGCAGCTAGATCATTACTTTGTGCGGAATACTCAATAAGCTGCATTTCAGCGCATTGTGTTTTTCTTCCCTATAGCGAACATGTACTTCGTGTTGTAAATGGTGCCAGAAGCTTGGTTTTCAAAGGTAGCTGAAAACTGCGTTGGTGCTGATGTTCTCGCTGAACGTGGAGTTGTCTGCATTTCAAAGGAGCAGCTAGATCATTACTTTGTGCGGAATACTCAATAAGCTGCATTTCAGCGCATTGTGTTTTTCTTCCCTATAGCGAACATGTACTTCGTGTTGTAAATGGTGCCAGAACCTTGGTTTTCAAAGGTAGCTGAAAACTGCGTTGAGCCAATGTTCTCTCTGGACGTGGAGTTGTCTGCATTTCAAAGGAGCAGCTAGATCATTACTTTGTGCGGAATACTCAATAAGCTGCATTTCAGCGCATTGTGTTTTTCTTCCCTATAGCGAACATGTACTTCGTGTTGTAAATGGTGCCAGAACCTTGGTTTTCAAAGGTAGCTGAAAACTGCGTTGGTGCTGATGTTCTCTCTGAACGTGGAGTTGTCTGCATTTCAAAGGAGCAGCTAGATCATTACTTTGTGCGGAATACTCAATAAGCTGCTTTTCAGCACATTGTGTTTTATAGACACTGTGTGAGAAATGTGGGATTTCGTTCGAAGCGGGTTTTCCATTGTGAAGCAGTTTCACATTCTGAGTTTCTTCCCTATAGCGAACATGTACTTCGTGTTGTAAATGGTGCCAGAACCTTGGTTTTCAAAGGTAGCTGAAAACTGCGTTGGTGTTGATGTTCTCACTGAACGTGGAGTTGTCTGCATTTCAAAGGAGCAGCTAGATCATTACTTTGTGCGGAATACTCAATAAGCTGCATTTCAGCGCATTGTGTTTTTCTTCCTTATAGCGAACATGTACTTCGTGTTGTAAATGGTGCCAGAAGCTTGGTTTTCAAAGGTAGCTGAAAACTGCGTTGGTGCTGATGTTCTCTCTGAACGTGGAGTTGTCTGCATTTCAAAGGAGCAGCTAGATCATTACTTTGTGCGGAATACTCAATAAGCTGCATTTCAGCGCATTGTGTTTTTCTTCCCTATAGCGAACATGTACTTCGTGTTGTAAATGGTGCCAGAACCTTGGTTTTCAAAGGTAGCTGAAAACTGCGTTGGTGTTGATGTTCTCTCTGGATGTGGAGTTGTCTGCATTTCAAAGGAGCAGCTAGATCATTACTTTGTGCGGAACACTCAATAAGCTGCATTTCAGCGCATTGTGTTTTATAGACACTGTGTGAGAAATGTGGGATTTCGTTCGAAGCGGGTTTTCCATTGTGAAGCAGTTTCACATTCTGAGTTTCTTCCCTATAGCGAACATGTACTTCGTGTTGTAAATGGTGCCAGAACGTTGGTTTTCATAGGTAGCTGAAAACTGCGTTGGTGCTGATGTTCTCGCTGAACGTGGAGTTGACTGCATTTCAAAGGAGCAGCTAGATCATTACTTTGTGCGGAACACTCAATAAGCTGCTTTTCAGCACATTGTGTTTTATAGACACTGTGTGAGAAATGTGGGATTTCGTTCGAAGCGGGTTTTCCATTGTGAAGCAGTTTCACATTCTGAGTTTCTTCCCTATAGCGAACATGTACTTCGTGTTGTAAATGGTGCCAGAAGCTTGGTTTTCAAAGGTAGCTGAAAACTGCGTTGGCGCTGATGTTCACTCCTGACGTGGAGTTGTCTGCATTTCAAAGGAGCAGCTAGATCATTACTTTGTGCGGAATACTCAATAAGCTGCATTTCAGCGCATTGTGTGTTTCTTCCCTATAGCTAACATGTACTTCGTGTTGTAAATGGTGCCAGAAGCTTGGTTTTCAAAGGTAGCTGAAAACTGCGTTGGTGCTGATGTTCTCGCTGAACGTGGAGTTGTCTGCATTTCAAAGGAGCAGCTAGATCATTACTTTGTGCGGAATACTCAATAAGCTGCATTTCAGCGCATTGTGTTTTTCTTCCCTATAGCGAACATGTACTTCGTGGTGTAAATGGTGCCAGAACCTTGGTTTTCATAGGTAGCTGAAAACTGCGTTGGTGCTGATGTTCTAACTGAACGTGAAGTTTTCTGCATTTCAAAGGAGCAGCTAGATCATTACTTTGTGCGGAATACTTAATAAGCTGCATTTCAGCGCATTGTGTTTTTCTTCTCTACAGCGAACATGTACTTCGTGTTGTAAATGGTGCCAGAACCTTGGTTTTCAAAGGTAGCTGAAAACTGCGTTGGCGCTGATGTTCTCTCTGAATGTGGAGTTGTCTGCATTTCAAAGGAGCAGCTAGATCATTACTTTGTGCGGAATACTCAATAAGCTGCTTTTCAGCACATTGTGTTTTATAGACACTGTGTGAGAAATGTGGGATTTCGTTCGAAGCGGGTTTTCCATTGTGAAGCAGTTTCACATTCTGAGTTTCTTCCCTATAGCGAACATGTACTTCGTGTTGTAAATGGTGCCAGAACCTTGGTTTTCAAAGGTAGCTGAAAACTGCGTTGGTGCTGATGTTCTCTCTGAACGTGGAGTTGTCTGCATTTCAAAGGAGCAGCTAGATCATTACTTTGTGCGGAATACTCAATAAGCTGCTTTTCAGCACATTGTGTTTTATAGACACTGTGTGAGAAATGTGGGATTTCGTTCGAAGCGGGTTTTCCATTGTGAAGCAGTTTCACATTCTGAGTTTCTTCCCTATAGCGAACATGTACTTCGTGTTGTAAATGGTGCCAGAACCTTGGTTTTCAAAGGTAGCTGAAAACTGCGTTGGTGCTGATGTTCTCTCCTGACGTGGAGTTGTCTGCATTTCAAAGGAGCAGCTAGATCATTACTTTGTGCGGAACACTCAATAAGCTGCTTTTCAGCACATTGTGTTTTATAGACACTGTGTGAGAAATGTGGGATTTCGTTCGAAGCGGGTTTTCCATTGTGAAGCAGTTTCACATTCTGAGTTTCTTCCCTATAGCTAACATGTACTTCGTGTTGTAAATGGTGCCAGAACCTTGGTTTTCAAAGGTAGCTGAAAACTGCGTTGGCTGCTGATGTTCTCTCTGACGTGGAGTTGTCTGCATTTCAAAGGAGCAGCTAGATCATTACTTTGTGCGGAATACTCAATAAGCTGCATTTCAGCGCATTGTGTTTTTCTTCCTTATAGCGAACATGTACTTCGTGTTGTAAATGGTGCCAGAAGCTTGGTTTTCAAAGGTAGCTGAAAACTGCGTTGGTGCTGATGTTCTCGCTGAACGTGGAGTTGTCTGCATTTCAAAGGAGCAGCTAGATCATTACTTTGTGCGGAATACTCAATAAGCTGCATTTCAGCGCATTGTGTTTTTCTTCCCTATAGCGAACATGTACTTCGTGTTGTAAATGGTGCCAGAAGCTTGGTTTTCAAAGGTAGCTGAAAACTGCGTTGGCGCTGATGTTCTCTCTGAACGTGGAGTTGTCTGCATTTCAAAGGAGCAGCTAGATCATTACTTTGTGCGGAACACTCAATAAGCTGCTTTTCAGCACATTGTGTTTTATAGACACTGTGTGAGAAATGTGGGATTTCGTTCGAAGCGGGTTTTCCATTGTGAAGCAGTTTCACATTCTGAGTTTCTTCCCTATAGCGAACATGTACTTCGTGTTGTAAATGGTGCCGGAACCTTGGTTTTCAAAGGTAGCTGAAAACTGCGTTGGCTCTGATGTTCTCTCCTGACGTGGAGCTGTCTGCATTTCAAAGGAGCAGCTAGATCATTACTTTGTGCGGAATACTCAATAAGCTGCATTTCAGCGCATTGTGTTTTTCTTCCTTATAGCGAACATGTACTTCGTGTTGTAAATGGTGCCAGAACCTTGGTTTTCAAAGGTAGCTGAAAACTGCGTTGGTGCTGATGTTCTCTCTGAATGTGGAGTTGGCTGCATTTCAAAGGAGCAGCTAGATCATTACTTTGTGCGGAACACTCAATAACCTGCATTTCAGTGCATTGTGTTTTTCTTCCCTATAGCGAACATGTACTTCGTGTTGTAAATGGTTCTAAAACGTTAGTTTTCATAGGTAGCTGAAAACTGCGTTGGTGCTGATGTTCTCGCTGAACGTGGAGTTGTCTGCATTTCAAAGGAGCAGCTAGATCATTACTTTGTGCGGAATACTCAATAAGCTGCTTTTCAGCACATTGTGTTTTATAGACACTGTGAGAGAAATGTGGGATTTCATTCGAAGCGGGTTTTCCATTGTGAAGCAGTTTCACATTCTGAGTTTCTTCCCTATAGCGAACATGTACTTCGTGTTGTAAATGGTGCCAGAAGCTTGGTTTTCAAAGGTAGCTGAAAACTGCGTTGGTGCTGATGTTCTCGCTGAACGTGGAGTTGTCTGCATTTCAAAGGAGCAGCTAGATCATTACTTTGTGCGGAATACTCAATAAGCTGCATTTCAGCGCATTGTGTTTTTCTTCCCTATAGCGAACATGTACTTCGTGTTGTAAATGGTGCCAGAAACTTGGTTTTCAAAGGTAGCTGAAAACTGCGTTGGTGTTCATGTTCTCTCTGGACGTGGAGTTGTCTGCATTTCAAAGGAGCAGCTAGATCATTACTTTGTGCGGAATACTCAATAAGCTGCATTTCAGCGCATTGTGTTTTTCTTCCCTATAGCGAACATGTACTTCGTGTTGTAAATGGTGCCAGAACCTTGGTTTTCAAAGGTAGCTGAAAACTGCGTTGGTGTTGATGTTCTCTCTGGATGTGGAGTTGTCTGCATTTCAAAGGAGCAGCTAGATCATTACTTTGTGCGGAACACTCAATAAGCTGCTTTTCAGCACATTGTGTTTTATAGACACTGTGTGAGAAATGTGGGATTTCGTTCGAAGCGGGTTTTCCATTGTGAAGCAGTTTCACATTCTGAGTTTCTTCCCTATAGCGAACATGTACTTCGTGTTGTAAATGGTGCCAGAACCTTGGTTTTCAAAGGTAGCTGAAAACTGCGTTGGTGCTGATGTTCTCTCTGAACGTGGAGTTGTCTGCATTTCAAAGGAGCAGCTAGATCATTACTTTGTGCGGAATACTCAATAAGCTGCATTTCAGCGCATTGTGTTTTTCTTCCCTATAGCGAACATGTACTTCGTGTTGTAAATGGTGCCAGAACCTTGGTTTTCAAAGGTAGCTGAAAACTGCGTTGGTGTTGATGTTCTCTCTGAACGTGGAGTTGTCTGCATTTCAAAGGAGCAGCTAGATCATTACTTTGTGCGGAACACTCAATAAGCTGCTTTTCAGCACATTGTGTTTTATAGACACTGTGTGAGAAATGTGGGATTTCGTTCGAAGCGGGTTTTCCATTGTGAAGCAGTTTCACATTCTGAGTTTCTTCCTTATAGCGAACATGTACTTCGTGTTGTAAATGGTGCCAGAAGCCTGGTTTTCAAAGGTAGCTGAAAACTGCATTGGCGCTGATGTTCTCACTGAACGTGGAGTTGTCTGCATTTCAAAGGAGCAGCTAGATCATTACTTTGTGCGGAATACTCAATAAGCTGCATTTCAGCGCATTGTGTTTTTCTTCCCTATAGCGAACATGTACTTCGTGTTGTAAATGGTGCCAGAAGCTTGGTTTTCAAAGGTAGCTGAAAACTGCGTTGGTGCTGATGTTCTCGCTGAACGTGGAGTTGTCTGCATTTCAAAGGAGCAGCTAGATCATTACTTTGTGCGGAATACTCAATAAGCTGCATTTCAGCGCATTGTGTTTTTCTTCCCTATAGCGAACATGTACTTCGTGTTGTAAATGGTGCCAGAACCTTGGTTTTCAAAGGTAGCTGAAAACTGCGTTGGTGTTGATGTTCTCTCTGGATGTGGAGTTGTCTGCATTTCAAAGGAGCAGCTAGATCATTACTTTGTGCGGAACACTCAATAACCTGCATTTCAGTGCATTGTGTTTTTCTTCCCTATAGCGAACATGTACTTCGTGTTGTAAATGGTGCCAGAAACTTGGTTTTCATAGGTAGCTGAAAACTGCGTTGGTGCTGATGTTCTCGCTGAACGTGGAGTTGTCTGCATTTCAAAGGAGCAGCTAGATCATTACTTTGTGCGGAATACTCAATA
Source organism: Ochotona curzoniae (assembly GCF_017591425.1). Classification (NCBI taxonomy): domain Eukaryota; kingdom Metazoa; phylum Chordata; class Mammalia; order Lagomorpha; family Ochotonidae; genus Ochotona; species Ochotona curzoniae. The sequence goes on from NW_024466044.1 coordinate 193,878, forward strand.
AGCTGCTTTTCAGCACATTGTGTTTTATAGACACTGTGAGAGAAATGTGGGATTTCATTCGAAGCGGGTTTTCCATTGTGAAGCAGTTTCACATTCTGAGTTTCTTCCCTATAGCGAACATGTACTTCGTGTTGTAAATGGTGCCAGAACCTTGGTTTTCAAAGGTAGCTGAAAACTGCGTTGGCTCTGATGTTCTCTCCTGACGTGGAGCTGTCTGCATTTCAAAGGAGCAGCTAGATCATTACTTTGTGCGGAATACTCAATAAGCTGCATTTCAGCGCATTGTGTTTTTCTTCCTTAGAGCGAACATGTACTTCGTGTTGTAAATGGTGCCAGAAGCTTGGTTTTCAAAGGTAGCTGAAAACTGCGTTGGCGCTGATGTTCTCGCTGAACGTGGAGTTGTCTGCATTTCAAAGGAGCAGCTAGATCATTACTTTGTGCGGAATACTCAATAAGCTGCTTTTCAGCGCATTGTGTTTTTCTTCCTTATAGCGAACATGTACTTCGTGTTGTAAATGGTGCCAGAAGCTTGGTTTTCAAAGGTAGCTGAAAACTGCGTTGGTGCTGATGTTCTCTCTGAACGTGGAGTTGTCTGCATTTCAAAGGAGCAGCTAGATCATTACTTTGTGCGGAACACTCAATAAGCTGCTTTTCAGCACATTGTGTTTTATAGACACTGTGTGAATTTCGTTCGAAGCGGTTTTCCATTGTGAAGCAGTTTCACATTCTGAGTTTCTTCCCTATAGCGAACATGTACTTCGTGTTGTAAATGGTGCCGGAACCTTGGTTTTCAAAGGTAGCTGAAAACTGCGTTGGCTCTGATGTTCTCTCCTGACGTGGAGCTGTCTGCATTTCAAAGGAGCAGCTAGATCATTACTTTGTGCGGAATACTCAATAAGCTGCATTTCAGCGCATTGTGTTTTTCTTCCTTATAGCGAACATGTACTTCGTGTTGTAAATGGTGCCAGAAGCTTGGTTTTCAAAGGTAGCTGAAAACTGCGTTGGTGCTGATGTTCTCTCTGAACGTGGAGTTGTCTGCATTTCAAAGGAGCAGCTAGATCATTACTTTGTGCGGAACACTCAATAACCTGCATTTCAGTGCATTGTGTTTTTCTTCCCTATAGCGAACATGTACTTCGTGTTGTAAATGGTTCTAAAACGTTAGTTTTCATAGGTAGCTGAAAACTGCGTTGGTGCTGATGTTCTCGCTGAACGTGGAGTTGTCTGCATTTCAAAGGAGCAGCTAGATCATTACTTTGTGCGGAATACTCAAGAAGCTGCTTTTCAGCACATTGTGTTTTATAGACACTGTGAGAGAAATGTGGGATTTCATTCGAAGCGGGTTTTCCATTGTGAAGCAGTTTCACATTCTGAGTTTCTTCCCTATAGCGAACATGTACTTCGTGTTGTAAATGGTGCCAGAAGCTTGGTTTTCAAAGGTAGCTGAAAACTGCGTTGGTGCTGATGTTCTCGCTGAACGTGGAGTTGTCTGCATTTCAAAGGAGCAGCTAGATCATTACTTTGTGCGGAATACTCAATAAGCTGCATTTCAGCGCATTGTATTTTTCTTCCCTATAGCGAACATGTACTTCGTGTTGTAAATGGTGCCAGAAACTTGGTTTACAAAGGTAGCTGAACACTTCTTTGGTGTTGATGTTCTCTCTGGATGTGGAGTTGTCTGCATTTCAAAGGAGCAGCTAGATCATTACTTTGTGCGGAACAGTCAATAACCTGCATTTCAGCACATTGTGTTTTTCTTCCCTATAGCAAACATGTACTTCGTGTTGTAAATGGTGCCAGAAGCTTGGTTTTCAAAGGTAGCTGAAAACTGCGTTGGCGCTGATGTTCTCTCTGAACGTGGAGTTGTCTGCATTTCAAAGGAGCAGCTAGATCATTACTTTGTGCGGAACACTCAATAAGCTGCTTTTCAGCACATTGTGTTTTATAGACACTGTGTGAGAAATGTGGGATTTCGTTCGAAGCGGGTTTTCCATTGTGAAGCAGTTTCACATTCTGAGTTTCTTCCCTATAGCGAACATGTACTTCGTGTTGTAAATGGTGCCAGAACCTTGGTTTTCAAGGTAGCTGAAAACTGCGTTGGTCGCTGATGTTCTCACTGAACGTGGAGTTGTCTGCATTTCAAAGGAGCAGCTAGATCATTACTTTGTGCGGAATACTCAATAAGCTGCTTTTCAGCGCATTGTGTTTTTCTTCCTTATAGCGAACATGTACTTCGTGTTGTAAATGGTGCCAGAAGCTTGGTTTTCAAAGGTAGCTGAAAACTGCGTTGGTGCTGATGTTCTCGCTGAACGTGGAGTTGTCTGCATTTCAAAGGAGCAGCTAGATCATTACTTTGTGCGGAATACTCAATAAGCTGCTTTCAACGCATTGTGTTTTTCTTCCCTATAGCGAACATGTACTTCGTGTTGTAAATGGTTCCAGAACCTTGGTTTTCAAAGGTAGCTGAAAACTGCGTTGGTGCTGATGTTCTCTCTGAACGTGGAGTTGTCTGCATTTCAAAGGAGCAGCTAGATCATTACTTTGTGCGGAACACTCAATAACCTGCATTTCAGCACATTGTGTTTTATAGACACTGTGTGAGAAATGTGGGATTTCGTTCGAAGCGGGTTTTCCATTGTGAAGCAGTTTCACATTCTGAGTTTCTTCCCTATAGCGAACATGTACTTCGTGTTGTAAATGGTGCCAGAACGTTGGTTTTCATAGGTAGCTGAAATCTGCGTGGTGCTGATGTTCTCGCTGAACGTGGAGTTGTCTGCATTTCAAAGGAGCAGCTAGATCATTACTTTGTGCGGAACACTCAATAACCTGCTTTGCAGCACATTGTGTTTTATAGACACTGTGAGAGAAATGTGGGATTTCATTCGAAGCGGGTTTTCCATTGTGAAGCAGTTTCACATTCTGAGTTTCTTCCCTATAGCGAACATGTACTTCGTGTTGTAAATGGTGCCAGAACCTTGGTTTTCAAAGGTAGCTGAAAACTGCGTTGGCGCTGATGTTCTCTCTGAACGTGGAGTTGTCTGCATTTCAAAGGAGCAGCTAGATCATTACTTTGTGCGGAACACTCAATAAGCTGCTTTTCAGCACATTGTGTTTTATAGACACTGTGTGAGAATGTGGATTTCGTTCGAAGCGGTTTTCCATTGTGAAGCAGTTTCACATTCTGAGTTTCTTCCCTATAGCGAACATGTACTTCGTGTTGTAAATGGTGCCAGAACCTTGGTTTTCAAAGGTAGCTGAAAACTGCGTTGGCTGCTGATGTTCTCTCTGACGTGGAGTTGTCTGCATTTCAAAGGAGCAGCTAGATCATTACTTTGTGCGGAATACTCAATAAGCTGCATTTCAGCGCATTGTGTTTTTCTTCCCTATAGCGAACATGTACTTCGTGTTGTAAATGGTGCCAGAACCTTGGTTTTCAAAGGTAGCTGAAAACTGCGTTGGTGTTGATGTTCTCTCTGGATGTGGAGTTGTCTGCATTTCAAAGGAGCAGCTAGATCATTACTTTGTGCGGAATACTCAATAAGCTGCATTTCAGCGCATTGTGTTTTTCTTCCCTATAGCGAACATGTACTTCGTGTTGTAAATGGTGCCAGAACGCTTGGTTTTCAAAGGTAGCTGAAAACTGCGTTGGCGCTGATGTTCTCTCTGAACGTGGAGTTGTCTGCATTTCAAAGGAGCAGCTAGATCATTACTTTGTGCGGAACACTCAATAAGCTGCTTTTCAGCACATTGTGTTTTATAGACACTGTGTGAGAAATGTGGGATTTCGTTCGAAGCGGGTTTTCCATTGTGAAGCAGTTTCACATTCTGAGTTTCTTCCCTATAGCGAACATGTACTTCGTGTTGTAAATGGTGCCAGAACCTTGGTTTTCAAAGGTAGCTGAAAACTGCGTAGTGCTGATGTTCTCTCCTGACGTGGAGTTGTCTGCATTTCAAAGGAGCAGCTAGATCATTACTTTGTGCGGAATACTCAATACGCTGCATTTCAGCGCATTGTGTTTTTCTTCCCTATAGCGAACATGTACTTCGTGTTGTAAATGGTGCCAGAAGCTTGGTTTTCAAAGGTAGCTGAAAACTGCGTTGGTGCTGATGTTCTCGCTGAACGTGGAGTTGTCTGCATTTCAAAGGAGCAGCTAGATCATTACTTTGTGCGGAATACCCAATAAGCTGCATTTCAGCGCATTGTGTTTTTCTTCCCTATAGCGAACATGTACTTCGTGTTGTAAATGGTGCCAGAACCTTGGTTTTCAAAGGTAGCTGAAAACTGCGTTGGTGCTGATGTTCTCGCTGAACGTGGAGTTGTCTGCATTTCAAAGGAGCAGCTAGATCATTACTTTGTGCGGAATACTCAATAAGCTGCTTTTCAGCACATTGTGTTTTATAGACACTGTGTGAGAAATGTGGGATTTCGTTCGAAGCGGGTTTTCCATTGTGAAGCAGTTTCACATTCTGAGTTTCTTCCCTATAGCGAACATGTACTTCGTGTTGTAAATGGTGCCAGAAGCTTGGTTTTCAAAGGTAGCTGAAAACTGCGTTGGTGCTGATGTTCTCGCTGAACGTGGAGTTGTCTGCATTTCAAAGGAGCAGCTAGATCATTACTTTGTGCGGAATACTCAATAAGCTGCATTTCAGCGCATTGTGTTTTTCTTCCCTATAGCGAACATGTACTTCGTGTTGTAAATGGTGCCAGAAGCTTGGTTTTCAAAGGTAGCTGAAAACTGCGTTGGCGCTGATGTTCTCTCTGAACGTGGAGTTGTCTGCATTTCAAAGGAGCAGCTAGATCATTACTTTGTGCGGAACACTCAATAAGCTGCTTTTCAGCACATTGTGTTTTATAGACACTGTGTGAATTTCGTTCGAAGCGGTTTTCCATTGTGAAGCAGTTTCACATTCTGAGTTTCTTCCCTATAGCGAACATGTACTTCGTGTTGTAAATGGTGCTAGAACTTGGTTTTCAAAGGTAGCTGAAAACTGCGTTGGTGCTGATGTTCTCTCCTGACGTGGAGTTGTCTGCATTTCAAAGGAGCAGCTAGATCATTACTTTGTGCGGAATACTCAATAAGCTGCTTTTCAGCACATTGTGTTTTATAGACACTGTGTGAGAAATGTGGGATTTCGTTCGAAGCGGGTTTTCCATTGTGAAGCAGTTTCACATTCTGAGTTTCTTCCCTATAGCGAACATGTACTTCGTGTTGTAAATGGTGCCAGAAGCTTGGTTTTCAAAGGTAGCTGAAAACTGCGTTGGTGCTGATGTTCTCGCTGAACGTGGAGTTGTCTGCATTTCAAAGGAGCAGCTAGATCATTACTTTGTGCGGAATACTCAATAAGCTGCATTTCAGCGCATTGTGTTTTTCTTCCCTATAGCGAACATGTACTTCGTGTTGTAAATGGTGCCAGAACCTTGGTTTTCAAAGGTAGCTGAAAACTGCGTTGGCTTCGATGTTCTCTCTGAACGTGGAGTTGTCTGCATTTCAAAGGAGCAGCTAGATCATTACTTTGTGCGGAATACTCAATAAGCTGCATTTCAGCGCATTGTGTTTTTCTTCCCTATAGCGAACATGTACTTCGTGTTGTAAATGGTGCCAGAAGCTTGGTTTTCAAAGGTAGCTGAAAACTGCGTTGGCGCTGATGTTCTCTCTGAACGTGGAGTTGTCTGCATTTCAAAGGAGCAGCTAGATCATTACTTTGTGCGGAACACTCAATAAGCTGCTTTTCAGCACATTGTGTTTTATAGACACTGTGTGAGAAATGTGGGATTTCGTTCGAAGCGGGTTTTCCATTGTGAAGCAGTTTCACATTCTGAGTTTCTTCCCTATAGCGAACATGTACTTCGTGTTGTAAATGGTGCCAGAACCTTGGTTTTCAAAGGTAGCTGAAAACTGCGTTGGCTCTGATGTTCTCTCCTGACGTGGAGCTGTCTGCATTTCAAAGGAGCAGCTAGATCATTACTTTGTGCGGAATACTCAATAAGCTGCATTTCAGCGCATTGTGTTTTTCTTCCTTATAGCGAACATGTACTTCGTGTTGTAAATGGTGCCAGAAGCTTGGTTTTCAAAGGTAGCTGAAAACTGCGTTGGTGCTGATGTTCTCTCTGAACGTGGAGTTGTCTGCATTTCAAAGGAGCAGCTAGATCATTACTTTGTGCGGAATACTCAATAAGCTGCATTTCAGTGCATTGTGTTTTTCTTCCCTATAGCGAACATGTACTTCGTGTTGTAAATGGTTCCAGAACGTTGGTTTTCAAAGGTAGCTGAAAACTGCGTTGGTGCTGATGTTCTCGCTGAACGTGGAGTTGTCTGCATTTCAAAGGAGCAGCTAGATCATTACTTTGTGCGGAATACTCAATAAGCTGCTTTTCAGCACATTGTGTTTTATAGACACTGTGAGAGAAATGTGGGATTTCATTCGAAGCGGGTTTTCCATTGTGAAGCAGTTTCACATTCTGAGTTTCTTCCCTATAGCGAACATGTACTTCGTGTTGTAAATGGTGCCAGAACCTTGGTTTTCAAAGGTAGCTGAAAACTGCGTTGGTGCTGATGTTCTCGCTGAACGTGGAGTTGTCTGCATTTCAAAGGAGCAGCTAGATCATTACTTTGTGCGGAATACTCAATAAGCTGCATTTCAGCGCATTGTGTTTTTCTTCCCTATAGCGAACATGTACTTCGTGTTGTAAATGGTGCCAGAACCTTGGTTTTCAAAGGTAGCTGAAAACTGCGTTGGTGCTGATGTTCTCTCTGGATGTGGAGTTGTCTGCATTTCAAAGGAGCAGCTAGATCATTACTTTGTGCGGAACACTCAATAAGCTGCATTTCAGCGCATTGTGTTTTTCTTCCCTATAGCGAACATGTACTTCGTGTTGTAAATGGTGCCAGAACCTTGGTTTTCAAAGGTAGCTGAAAACTGCGTTGGTGCTGATGTTCTCTCTGGATGTGGAGTTGTCTGCATTTCAAAGGAGCAGCTAGATCATTACTTTGTGCGGAACACTCAATAAGCTGCTTTTCAGCACATTGTGTTTTATAGACACTGTGTGAGAAATGTGGGATTTCGTTCGAAGCGGGTTTTCCATTGTGAAGCAGTTTCACATTCTGAGTTTCTTCCCTATAGCGAACATGTACTTCGTGTTGTAAATGGTGCCAGAACCTTGGTTTTCAAAGGTAGCTGAAAACTGCGTTGGTGCTGATGTTCTCTCTGAACGTGGAGTTGTCTGCATTTCAAAGGAGCAGCTAGATCATTACTTTGTGCGGAATACTCAATAAGCTGCATTTCAGCGCATTGTGTTTTTCTTCCCTATAGCGAACATGTACTTCGTGTTGTAAATGGTGCCAGAAACTTGGTTTTCAAAGGTAGCTGAAAACTGCGTTGGTGCTGATGTTCTCTCTGAACGTGGAGTTGTCTGCATTTCAAAGGAGCAGCTAGATCATTACTTTGTGCGGAACACTCAATAAGCTGCTTTTCAGCACATTGTGTTTTATAGACACTGTGTGAGAAATGTGGGATTTCGTTCGAAGCGGGTTTTCCATTGTGAAGCAGTTTCACATTCTGAGTTTCTTCCCTATAGCGAACATGTACTTCGTGTTGTAAATGGTGCCAGAACCTTGGTTTTCAAAGGTAGCTGAAAACTGCGTTGGCGCTGATGTTCTCTCTGAACGTGGAGTTGTCTGCATTTCAAAGGAGCAGCTAGATCATTACTTTGTGCGGAATACTCAATAAGCTGCATTTCAGCGCATTGTGTTTTTCTTCCTTATAGCGAACATGTACTTCGTGTTGTAAATGGTGCCAGAACCTTGGTTTTCAAAGGTAGCTGAAAACTGCGTTGGCGCTGATGTTCTCGCTGAACGTGGAGTTGTCTGCATTTCAAAGGAGCAGCTAGATCATTACTTTGTGCGGAATACTCAATAAGCTGCTTTTCAGCGCATTGTGTTTTTCTTCCCTATAGCGAACATGTACTTCGTGTTGTAAATGGTGCCAGAACCTTGGTTTTCAAAGGTAGCTGAAAACTGCGTTGGTGCTGATGTTCTCTCTGGATGTGGAGTTGTCTGCATTTCAAAGGAGCAGCTAGATCATTACTTTGTGCGGAATACTCAATAAGCTGCATTTCAGCGCATTGTGTTTTTCTTCCCTATAGCGAACATGTACTTCGTGTTGTAAATGGTGCCAGAACCTTGGTTTTCAAAGGTAGCTGAAAACTGCATTGGCGCTGATGATCTTTTTGAACGTGGAGTTGTCTGCATTTCAAAGGAGCAGCTAGATCATTACTTTGTGCGGAATACTCAATAAGCTGCTTTTCAGCACATTGTGTTTTATAGACACTGTGTGAGAAATGTGGGATTTCATTCGAAGCGGGTTTTCCATTGTGAAGCAGTTTCACATTCTGAGTTTCTTCCCTATAGCGAACATGTACTTCGTGTTGTAAATGGTGCCAGAACCTTGGTTTTCAAAGGTAGCTGAAAACTGCGTTGGCTGCTGATGTTCTCTCCTGAACGTGGAGTTGTCTGCATTTCAAAGGAGCAGCTAGATCATTACTTTGTGCGGAATACTCAATAAGCTGCATTTCAGCGCATTGTGTTTTTCTTCCTTATAGCGAACATGTACTTCGTGTTGTAAATGGTGCCAGAAGCTTGGTTTTCAAAGGTAGCTGAAAACTGCGTTGGCGCTGATGTTCTCTCTGAACGTGGAGTTGTCTGCATTTCAAAGGAGCAGCTAGATCATTACTTTGTGCGGAATACTCAATAAGCTGCATTTCAGCGCATTGTGTTTTTCTTCCCTATAGCGAACATGTACTTCGTGTTGTAAATGGTGCCAGAAGCTTGGTTTTCAAAGGTAGCTGAAAACTGCGTTGGTGCTGATGTTCTCTCTGAACGTGGAGTTGTCTGCATTTCAAAGGAGCAGCTAGATCATTACTTTGTGCGGAACACTCAATAAGCTGCTTTTCAGCACATTGTGTTTTATAGACACTGTGTGAGAAATGTGGGATTTCGTTCGAAGCGGGTTTTCCATTGTGAAGCAGTTTCACATTCTGAGTTTCTTCCCTATAGCGAACATGTACTTCGTGTTGTAAATGGTGCCAGAACCTTGGTTTTCAAAGGTAGCTGAAAACTGCGTTGGCGCTGATGTTCTCTCCTGACGTGGAGTTGTCTGCATTTCAAAGGAGCAGCTAGATCATTACTTTGTGCGGAATACTCAATAAGCTGCATTTCAGCGCATTGTGTTTTTCTTCCTTATAGCGAACATGTACTTCGTGTTGTAAATGGTGCCAGAAGCTTGGTTTTCAAAGGTAGCTGAAAACTGCGTTGGTGCTGATGTTCTCTCTGAACGTGGAGTTGTCTGCATTTCAAAGGAGCAGCTAGATCATTACTTTGTGCGGAATACTCAATAACCTGCATTTCAGTGCATTGTGTTTTTCTTCCCTATAGCGAACATGTACTTCGTGTTGTAAATGGTTCCAGAACGTTAGTTTTCATAGGTAGCTGAAAACTGCGTTGGTGCTGATGTTCTCGCTGAACGTGGAGTTGTCTGCATTTCAAAGGAGCAGCTAGATCATTACTTTGAGCGGAATACTCAATAAGCTGCTTTTCAGCACATTGTGTTTTATAGACACTGTGTGAGACATGTAGGATTTCATTCGAAGCGGGTTTTCCATTGTGAAGCAGTTTCACATTCTGAGTTTCTTCCCATAGCGAACATGTACTTCGTGTTGTAAATGGTGCCAGAACCTTGGTTTTCAAAGGTAGCTGAAAACTGCGTTGGTGCTGATGTTCTCGCTGAACGTGGAGTTGTCTGCATTTCAAAGGAGCAGCTAGATCATTACTTTGTGCGGAATACTCAATAAGCTGCATTTCAGCGCATTGTGTTTTTCTTCCCTATAGCGAACATGTACTTCGTGTTGTAAATGGTGCCAGAACCTTGGTTTTCAAAGGTAGCTGAAAACTGCGTTGGTGTTGATGTTCTCTCTGAACGTGGAGTTGTCTGCATTTCAAAGGAGCAGCTAGATCATTACTTTGTGCGGAATACTCAATAAGCTGCATTTCAGCGCATTGTGTTTTTCTTCCCTATAGCGAACATGTACTTCGTGTTGTAAATGGTGCCAGAAGCTTGGTTTTCAAAGGTAGCTGAAAACTGCGTTGGCGCTGATGTTCTCTCCTGACGTGGAGCTGTCTGCATTTCAAAGGAGCAGCTAGATCATTACTTTGTGCGGAACACTCAATAAGCTGCTTTTCAGCACATTGTGTTTTATAGACACTGTGTGAGAAATGTGGGATTTCGTTCGAAGCGGGTTTTCCATTGTGAAGCAGTTTCACATTCTGAGTTTCTTCCCTATAGCGAACATGTACTTCGTGTTGTAAATGGTGCCAGAACCTTGGTTTTCAAAGGTAGCTGAAAACTGCGTTGGCGCTGATGTTCTCTCTGAACGTGGAGTTGTCTGCATTTCAAAGGAGCAGCTAGATCATTACTTTGTGCGGAATACTCAATAAGCTGCTTTTCAGCGCATTGTGTTTTTCTTCCCTATAGCGAACATGTACTTCGTGTTGTAAATGGTGCCAGAACCTTGGTTTTCAAAGGTAGCTGAAAACTGCGTTGGTGCTGATGTTCTCGCTGAACGTGGAGTTGTCTGCATTTCAAAGGAGCAGCTAGATCATTACTTTGTGCGGAATACTCAATAAGCTGCATTTCAGCGCATTGTGTTTTTCTTCCCTATAGCGAACATGTACTTCGTGTTGTAAATGGTGCCAGAACCTTGGTTTTCAAAGGTAGCTGAAAACTGCGTTGGTGTTGATGTTCTCTCTGATGTGGAGTTGTCTGCATTTCAAAGGAGCAGCTAGATCATTACTTTGTGCGGAACACTCAATAAGCTGCTTTTCAGCACATTGTGTTTTATAGACACTGTGTGAGAAATGTGGGATTTCGTTCGAAGCGGGTTTTCCATTGTGAAGCAGTTTCACATTCTGAGTTTCTTCCCTATAGCGAACATGTACTTCGTGTTGTAAATGGTGCCAGAACCTTGGTTTTCAAAGGTAGCTGAAAACTGCGTTGGTGCTGATGTTCTCGCTGAACGTGGAGTTGTCTGCATTTCAAAGGAGCAGCTAGATCATTACTTTGTGCGGAATACTCAATAAGCTGCTTTCAGCACATTGTGTTTTATAGACACTGTGGGAGAAATGTGGGATTTCATTCGAAGCGGGTTTTCCATTGTGAAGCAGTTTCACATTCTGAGTTTCTTCCCTATAGCGAACATGTACTTCGTGTTGTAAATGGTGCCAGAACCTTGGTTTTCAAAGGTAGCTGAAAACTGCGTTGGTGCTGATGTTCTCTCTGAACGTGGAGTTGTCTGCATTTCAAAGGAGCAGCTAGATCATTACTTTGTGCGGAACACTCAATAAGCTGCTTTTCAGCACATTGTGTTTTATAGACACTGTGTGAGAAATGTGGGATTTCGTTCGAAGCGGGTTTTCCATTGTGAAGCAGTTTCACATTCTGAGTTTCTTCCCTATAGCGAACATGTACTTCGTGTTGTAAATGGTGCCAGAACCTTGGTTTTCAAAGGTAGCTGAAAACTGCGTTGGCGCTGATGTTCTCTCTGAACGTGGAGTTGTCTGCATTTCAAAGGAGCAGCTAGATCATTACTTTGTGCGGAATACTCAATAAGCTGCATTTCAGCGCATTGTGTTTTTCTTCCCTATAGCGAACATGTACTTCGTGTTGTAAATGGTGCCAGAACCTTGGTTTTCAAAGGTAGCTGAAAACTGCGTTGGTGTTGATGTTCTCTCTGACGTGGAGTTGTGTGCATTTCAAAGGAGCAGCTACATCATTACTTTGTGCGGAATACTCAATAAGCTGCATTTCAGCGAATTGTGTTTTTCTTCCCTATAGCGAACATGTACTTCGTGTTGTAAATGGTGCCAGAAGCCTTGGTTTTCAAAGGTAGCTGAAAACTGCGTTGGTGCTGATGTTCTCTCTGAACGTGGAGCTGTCTGCATTTCAAAGGAGCAGCTAGATCATTACTTTGTGCGGAACACTCAATAAGCTGCTTTTCAGCACATTGTGTTTTATAGACACTGTGTGAGAAATGTGGGATTTCGTTCGAAGCGGGTTTTCCATTGTGAAGCAGTTTCACATTCTGAGTTTCTTCCCTATAGCGAACATGTACTTCGTGTTGTAAATGGTGCCAGAACCTTGGGTTTCAAAGGTAGCTGAAAACTGCGTTGGTGCTGATGTTCTCTCTGACGTGGAGTTGTCTGCATTTCAAAGGAGCAGCTAGATCATTACTTTGTGCGGAATACTCAATAAGCTGCATTTCAGCGCATTGTGTTTTTCTTCCTATAGCGAACATGTACTTCGTGTTGTAAATGGTGCCAGAACTTGGTTTTCAAAGGTAGCTGAAAACTGCGTTGGTGCTGATGTTCTCGCTGAACGTGGAGTTGTCTGCATTTCAAAGGAGCAGCTAGATCATTACTTTGTGCGGAACACTCAATAAGCTGCATTTCAGCGCATTGTGTTTTTCTTCCCTATAGCGAACATGTACTTCGTGTTGTAAATGGTGCCAGAACGTTAGTTTTCAAAGGTAGCTGAAAACTGCGTTGGTGCTGATGTTCTCGCTGAACGTGGAGTTGTCTGCATTTCAAAGGAGCAGCTAGATCATTACTTTGTGCGGAATACTCAATAAGCTGCTTTTCAGCACATTGTGTTTTATAGACACTGTGAGAGAAATGTGGGATTTCATTCGAAGCGGGTTTTCCATTGTGAAGCAGTTTCACATTCTGAGTTTCTTCCCTATAGCGAACATGTACTTCGTGTTGTAAATGGTGCCAGAACCTTGGTTTTCAAAGGTAGCTGAAAACTGCGTTGGCGCTGATGTTCTCTCTGAACGTGGAGTTGTCTGCATTTCAAAGGAGCAGCTAGATCATTACTTTGTGCGGAATACTCAATAAGCTGCATTTCAGCGCATTGTGTTTTTCTTCCCTATAGCGAACATGTACTTCGTGTTGTAAATGGTGCCAGAACCTTGGTTTTCAAAGGTAGCTGAAAACTGCGTTGGTGCTGATGTTCTCTCTGAACGTGGAGTTGTCTGCATTTCAAAGGAGCAGCTAGATCATTACTTTGTGCGGAAACTCAATAAGCTGCTTTTCAGCACATTGTGTTTTATAGACACTGTGTGAATTTCGTTCGAAGCGGTTTTCCATTGTGAAGCAGTTTCACATTCTGAGTTTCTTCCCTAGAGCGAACATGTACTTCGTGTTGTAAATGGTGCCAGAAGCTTGGTTTTCAAAGGTAGCTGAAAACTGCGTTGGTGCGGATGTTCTCTCCTGACGTGAAGCTGTCTGCATTTCAAAGGAGCAGCTAGATCATTACTTTGTGCGGAATACTCAATAAGCTGCTTTTCAGCACATTGTGTTTTATAGACACTGTGTGAGAAATGTGGGATTTCGTTCGAAGCGGGTTTTCCATTGTGAAGCAGTTTCACATTCTGAGTTTCTTCCCTATAGCGAACATGTACTTCGTGTTGTAAATGGTGCCAGAACCTTGGTTTTCATAGGTAGCTGAAAACTGCGTTGGCACGGATATTCTCTCTCAACGTGGAGTTGTCTGCATTTCAAAGGAGCAGCTAGATCATTACTTTGTGCGGAATACTCAATAAGCTGCTTTTCAGCACATTGTGTTTTATAGACACTGTGAGAGAAATGTGGGATTTCATTCGAAGCGGGTTTTCCATTGTGAAGCAGTTTCACATTCTGAGTTTCTTCCCTATAGCGAACATGTACTTCGTGTTGTAAATGGTGCCAGAACCTTGGTTTTCAAAGGTAGCTGAAAACTGCGTTGGCGCTGATGTTCTCTCCTGACGTGGAGCTGTCTGCATTTCAAAGGAGCAGCTAGATCATTACTTTGTGCGGAATACTCAATAAGCTGCATTTCAGCGCATTGTGTTTTTCTTCCCTATAGCGAACATGTACTTCGTGTTGTAAATGGTGCCAGAACCTTGGTTTTCAAAGGTAGCTGAAAACTGCGTTGGCGCTGATGTTCTCGCTGAACGTGGAGTTGTCTGCATTTCAAAGGAGCAGCTAGATCATTACTTTGTGCGGAATACTCAATAAGCTGCATTTCAGCGCATTGTGTTTTTCTTCCCTATAGCGAACATGTACTTCGTGTTGTAAATGGTGCCAGAACCTTGGTTTTCAAAGGTAGCTGAAAACTGCGTTGGTGCTGATGTTCTCTCTGAACGTGGAGTTGTCTGCATTTCAAAGGAGCAGCTAGATCATTACTTTGTGCGGAACACTCAATAAGCTGCTTTTCAGCACATTGTGTTTTATAGACACTGTGTGAGAAATGTGGGATTTCGTTCGAAGCGGGTTTTCCATTGTGAAGCAGTTTCACATTCTGAGTTTCTTCCCTATAGCGAACATGTACTTCGTGTTGTAAATGGTGCCAGAACGTTAGTTTTCATAGGTAGCTGAAAACTGCGTTGGTGCTGATGTTCTCGCTGAACGTGGAGTTGTCTGCATTTCAAAGGAGCAGCTAGATCATTACTTTGTGCGGAATACTCAATAAGCTGCATTTCAGCGCATTGTGTTTTTCTTCCCTATAGCGAACATGTACTTCGTGTTGTAAATGGTGCCAGAACCTTGGTTTTCAAAGGTAGCTGAAAACTGCGTTGGCGCTGATGTTCTCTCTGAACGTGGAGTTGTCTGCATTTCAAAGGAGCAGCTAGATCATTACTTTGTGCGGAACACTCAATAACCTGCATTTCAGCACATTGTGTTTTATAGACACTGTGTGAGAAATGTGGGATTTCGTTCGAAGCGGGTTTTCCATTGTGAAGCAGTTTCACATTCTGAGTTTCTTCCCTATAGCGAACATGTACTTCGTGTTGTAAATGGTTCTCAAACGTTAGTTTTCATAGGTAGCTGAAAACTGCGTTGGCGCTGATGTTCTCGCTGAACGTGGAGTTGTCTGCATTTCAAAGGAGCAGCTAGATCATTACTTTGTGCGGAACACTCAATAAGCTGCATTTCAGCACATTGTGTTTTATAGACACTGTGTGAGATATGTGGGATTTCGTTCGAAGCGGGTTTTCCATTGTGAAGCAGTTTCACATTCTGAGTTTCTTCCCTATAGCGAACATGTACTTCGTGTTGTAAATGGTGCCAGAACCTTGGTTTTCATAGGTAGCTGAAAACTGCGTTGGTGCTGATGTTCTCGCTGAACGTGGAGTTGTCTGCATTTCAAAGGAGCAGCTAGATCATTACTTTGTGCGGAATACTCAATAAGCTGCTTTTCAGCACATTGTGTTTTTAGACACTGTGAGAGAAATGTGGGATTTCATTCGAAGCGGGTTTTCCATTGTGAAGCAGTTTCACATTCTGAGTTTCTTCCCTATAGCGAACATGTACTTCGTGTTGTAAATGGTGCCAGAGCCTTGGTTTTTCAAGGTACCTGAAAACTGCGTTGGCGCTGATGTTCTCTCCTGACGTGGAGTTGTCTGCATTTCAAAGGAGCAGCTAGATCATTACTTTGTGCGGAACACTCAATAAGCTGCTTTTCAGCACATTGTGTTTTATAGACACTGTGTGAGAAATGTGGGATTTCGTTCGAAGCGGGTTTTCCATTGTGAAGCAGTTTCACATTCTGAGTTTCTTCCCTATAGCGAACATGTACTTCGTGTTGTAAATGGTGCCAGAACCTTGGTTTTCATAGGTAGCTGAAAACTGCGTTGGTGCTGATGTTCTCGCTGAACGTGGAGTTGTCTGCATTTCAAAGGAGCAGCTAGATCATTACTTTGTGCGGAATACTCAATAAGCTGCATTTCAGCGCATTGTGTTTTTCTTCCCTATAGCGAACATGTACTTCGTGTTGTAAATGGTGCCAGAACCTTGGTTTTCAAAGGTAGCTGAAAACTGCGTTGGCGCTGATGTTCTCGCTGAACGTGGAGTTGTCTGCATTTCAAAGGAGCAGCTAGATCATTACTTTGTGCGGAATACTCAATAAGCTGCTTTTCAGCGCATTGTGTTTTTTTTTCCCTATAGCGAACATGTACTTCGTGTTGTAAATGGTGCCAGAAGCTTGGTTTTCAAAGGTAGCTGAAAACTGCGTTGGTGCTGATGTTCTCTCTGAACGTCTAGTTGTCTGCATTTCGAAGGAGCAGCTAGATCATTACTTTGTGCGGAATACTGAATAAGCTGCATTTCAGCACATTGCGTTTTTCTTCCCTATTGCAAACATGTACTTCGTGTTGTAAATGGTCCCAGAAGCTTGTTTTTCAAAGGTAGCTGAAAACTGCGTTGGTGCTGATGTTCTCGCTGAACGTGGAGTTGTCTGCATTTCAAAGGAGCAGCTAGATCATTACTTTGTGCGGAATACTCAATAAGCTGCTTTTCAGCGCATTGTGTTTTATAGACACTGTGTGAGAAATGTTGGATTTCGTTCGAAGCGGGTTTTCCATTGTGAAGCAGTTTCACATTCTGAGTTTCTTCCCTATAGCGAACATGTACTTCGTGTTGTAAATGGTGGCAGAAGATTGGTTTTCAAAGGTAGCTGAGAACTGCGTTGGTGTTAATGTTCTCGCTGAACATGGAGTTGTCTGCATTTCAAAGGAGCCACGCTAAGCCCGAAAAGGGCTTAGCGTGTGGGTCCAGCCTCCCCTTAGCAGCCTTCCAAGTGGGCGTGAAGGCTGCTGGTTCCTTTCCAGGAGATGAACTTGGTTGCGCCTGGGGAACCCTGCAGTAGCCATATTGCTGGGGGTCACATCCCCGAGCATCAGCGCCTACCAGAAGCAGCCTTCCAATTGGGGGTGAAGGCTGCTGGTTGCTTCCCAGGAGAAGAACTTGGTTGTGCCTGGGGACCGCTGCAGTAGCCCTACTGCCGGGGGTCACATCCCCGAGCATCAGCCCCGCCCCTCTGCCCGGCTGGTCTCGGGTCTAGCCACGCCCCCTACCGTCTCTGGCCCGGGGGTCAGATTGGCTGTACCTGCTCGACCAAGCTAAGCCTGAAAAGGGCCGCGCATGGGGGTCCAGCCTCCCCAAAGCAGCCTTCCAAGTGGGCGTGAAGGCTGTTGCTTGCTTCCCAGGAGACGAACTTGGTTGCACCTGGGGTCCCCTGCAGTAGCCATACTGCCAGGGGTCACATCCCCGAGCATCAGCCCCGCCCCTCTTCCCGGCCCGGTCTCGGGTCTACACACGCCCCTAGCGTCTGCAGCCTGGGGGTCGGATTGGCTGTACCTGCTCGACCACGCTAAGCCCGAAAAGGGCCGTGCGTGGGATTCCACCCTTCCCGAAGCAGCCTTCCAAGTGTGCGTGAAGGCTGCTGGTTGCTTCCCAGGAGACGAACTTGGTTGCTCCTGGGGACCCCTGCAGTAGCCCTACTGCCGGTGGTCATGTCCACGAGCGTCAGCCCTGCCCCTCTTCCCGGCCCGGTCTCGGGTCTAGTCACGCCCCCTAGCATCTCTGGCCCAGGGGTCGGATTGGTTGTACATGCTCGACCACGCAAACCCGAAAAGTGCCGTGCGTTGGGGTCCAGCTTCCCCTTAGAAGCCTTCCAAGTGGGCGTGAAGGATGCTGGTTGCTTCCCAGGAGATGAACTTGGTTGGGCCTGGGGTCCACTGCAGTAGCCATACTGCTGTGGGTCACATCCCCGAGCATCAGACCAGCCCCTCTTCCCGGCTGGTCTCGGGTCTAGCTATGCCACCTAGCATCTCTGTCCTGGTGGTCGGATTGGCTGTACCTGCTCGACCACGCTAAGCACGAAAAGGGCCGTGCGTGGGGGTCCAGCCTCCGCAAAGCAGCCTTCCGAGTGGGCGTGAAGGCTGCTGGTTGCTTCCCAGGAGATGAACTTGGTTGCGCCTGGGGACCCCTGCAGTAGCCCTACTGCCGTGGGTCACGTCCCCGAGCATCAGCCCCGCCCCTCTTCCCGGCCCGGGCTCGGGTCTAGCCACGCCCCCTTGCATCTCCAGCCCGTGGGTTGGATTGGCTGTACCTGCTCGACCACGCTAAGCCCGAAAAGGGCCATGCGTGGGGGTCCAGCCTCCCCTTAGCAGCCTTCCAAGTGGGCGTGAAGGCTGCTGGTTGCTTCCCAGGAGACGAACTTGGTTGCGCCTGGGGACCCCTGCAGTAGCCATACTGCCAGGTGTCACATCCCCGAGCATCAGCCCCGCCCCTCTTCCCGGCCGGGCTCGGGTCTAGCCACGCCCCCTAGCGTCTCTGGCCCGGGGGTCGGATTGGCTGTACCTGCTCGACCACGCTAAGCCCGAAAAGGGCCGAGCGTGGGGGTCCAGCCTCCCCGAAGCAGCCTTCTGAGTGGGCGTGAAGGCTGCTGGTTGCTTCCCAGGAGACGAACTTGGTTGCGCCTTGGGACCCCTGCAGTAGCCATACTGATGGAGGTCACGTCCCCGAGCATCACCCCGCCCCTCTTCCCGGGCCCTGGCTCGGGTCTAGCCACGCCCCCTTGCATCTCCAGCCCGTGGGTTGGATTGGCTGTACCTGCTCGACCACGCTAAGCCCAAAAAGGGCCATGCGTGGGGGTCTAGCCTCCCCTTAGCAGCCTTCTGAGTGGGCGTGAAGGCTGCTGGTTGCTTCCCAGGAGACGAACTTGGTTGCGCCTGAGGACCCATGCAGTAGCACTACTTCCGGGGGTCACATCTCCGAGCATCAGCCCCGCCCCTCTGCCCGGCCCGGGCTCAGGTCTAGCCCCGTCCAATTGCGTCTCCAGTCCGGGGGTTGGATTGGTTGTACCTGCTCGACCACGCTAAGCCCGAAAAGGGCCGTGTGTTGGGGTCCAGCCTCCCCGAAGCAGCCTTCTGAGTGGGCGTGAAGGATGCTGGTTGCTTCCCAGGAGACGAACTTGGTTGCTCCTGGGGACTCCTTCAGTAGTCCTACTGCCGGTGGTCACGTCCACGAGTGTCAGCCCTGCCCCTCTGCCCGGCCTGGTCTCGGGTCTAGCCACGCCCCCTAGGATCTCTGGCCCGGGGGTCGGATTGGCTGTACCAGCTCGACCACGCTAAGCCCGAAAAGGGCCGAGCGTGGCGTTTCAGCCTCCCCAAAGCAGCCATCCAAGTGGGCGTGAAGGCTGCTGGTTGCTTCCCAGGAGACGAATTGGTTGCGCCTGGGGCCCCTGCAGTAGCCCTACTGCCGTGGGTCACATCCCCGAGCGTCAGCCCCGCCCCTCTTCCCAGCTGGTCTCGGGTCTAGCCATGCCCCCTACAGTCTCTGGCCCGGGGCTCAGATTGGCTGTACCTGCTCGACCACGCTAAGCCCGAAAAGGGCCGTGTGTTGGGGTCCAGCCTCCCCAAAGCAGCCTTCCGAGTGGGCGTGAAGGCTGCTGGTTGCTTCCCAGGAGACGAACTTGGTTGCGCCTTGGGACCCCTGCAGTAGCCATACTGCCATGGGTCATATGTCCGAGCATCAGCCAGCCCCTCTGCCCGGCCCTGGCTCGGGTCTAGCCACGCCCCCTTGCATCTCCAGCCCGTGGGTTGGATTGGCTGTACCTGCTCGACCACGCTAAGCGCTAAAAAGGGCCGCGTGTGGGGGTCCAGTCTCCCCAAAGCAGCCTTCCTGCCAGGGGTCTCATTCCCGAGCATCAGCCCCGCCCCTCTTCCCGGCCCGGGCTCGGGTCTAGCCACGCCCCCTAGCATCTCTGGCCCGGGGGTCGGATTGGCTGTATCTGCTCGACCACGCTAAGCCCGAAAAGGGCCGCGCGTGTGGGTCCAGCCTCCCCGAAGCATCCTACCCTGAGCAGCCTTCCAATTGGGCGTGAAGGCTGCTGGTTGCTTCCCAGGAGATGAACTTGGTTGCGCGTGGGGACCCCTACAGTAGCCGTACTGAAAGGGGTCACGTCCCTGAGCGTCAGCCCCGCCCCTCTTCCCAGCCAGGGCTCGGGTCTAGCCACGCCCCCTAGCGTCTCTGGCCCGGGGGTCGGATTGGCTGTACCTGCTCGACCACGCTAAGCCTGAAAAGGGCCGCGCGTGGGGGTCCAGCCTCCCCTTAACAGCCTTCCGAGTGGGCGTGAAGGCTGCTGGTTGCTTCCCAGGAGACGAACTTGGTTGCGCCTGGGGACCCCTGCAGTAGCCCTACTGCCGTGGGTCACATCCCCGAGCATCAGCCCCGCCCCTCTTCCCGGCTGGTCTCGGGTCTAGCCACGCCCCCTAGCATCTCCGACCCGGGGGTCGGATTGGCTGTACCTGCTCGACCACGCTAAGCCCAAAAAGGGCCGTGCGTGCCGGTCCAGCCTCCCCAAAGCAGCCTTCTGAGTGGGCGTGAAGGCTGCTGGTTGCTTCCCAGGAGACGAACTTGGTTGCGCCTGGGGACCCCTGCAGTAGCCATACTGCCGGGGGTCACATCCCCGAGCATCAGCCCCGCCCCTCTTCCCGGCCCGGGCTCGGGTCTAGCCACGCCCCCTAGGGTCTCTGGCCTGGGTCGGATTGGCTGTACCTGCTCGACCACGCTAAGCCCGAAAAGGGCCGTGCGTGGGGGTCCAGCCTCCCCAAAGCAGCCTTCCGAGTGGGCGTGAAGGCTGCTGGTTGCTTCCCAGGAGACGAACTTGGTTGCGCCTGGGGACCCCTGCAGTAGCCATACTGCCAGGGGTCACATCCCCGAGCATCAGCCCCGCCCCTCTTCCCGGCTTGTCTCGGGTCTAGCCACGCCCCCTAGCGTCTCTGGCCCGGGGGTCGGATTGGCTGTACCTGCTCGACCACGCTAAGCATAAAAAGGGCCGAGCGTGGGGGTCCAGCCTCCCCTTAGCAGCCTTCTGAGTGGGCGTGAAGGCTGCTGGTTGCTTCCTGGAAGACGAACTTGGTAGCTCCTGGGGATTCGTTCAGTAGTCCTATTGCCGGGGTTCACATCCCCGAGCATCCGCCCCGCCCCTCTGCCCAGCTGGTCTCGGGTCTAGCCACGCCCGCTAGCGTCTGCTGCCCAGGGGTTGGATTAGCTGTACCTGCTCGACCACGCTAAGCCCGAAAAGGGCCATGCGTGGGGGTCTAGCCTCCCCAAAGCAGCCTTCCGAGTGGGCGTGAAGGCTGCTCGTTGCTTCCCAGGACACGAACTTGGTTGTGCCTGGGGACGCCTGCAGTAGCCCTACTGCTGGGGGTCACATCCCCGAGCATCAGCCCGGCCCCTCTGCCCGGCCCTGGCTCGGGTCTAGCCACGCCCCCTTGCATCTCCAGCCCTGGGGTTGGATTGGCTGTACCTGCTCGACCACGCTAAGCGCTAAAAAGGGCCGCGTGTGGGGGTCCAGTCTCCCCAAAGCAGCCTTCCTGCCAGGGGTCTCATTCCCGAGCATCAGCCCCGCCCCTCTTCCCGGCCCGGGCTCGGGTCTAGCCACGACCCCTAGGGTCTGTGGCCCGGGGGTCGGATTGGCTGTACCTGCTCGACCACGCTAAGCCCGAAAAGGGCCGCGCGTGTGGGTCCAGCCTCCCCTTAGCAGCCTTCCGAGTGGGCGTGAAGGCTGCTGGTTGCTTCCCAGGAGACGAACTTGGTTGCGCCTGGGGACCCCTACAGTAGCCATACTGCAAGGGGTCACGTCCCGAGTGTCAGCCCCGCCCCTCTTCCCGGCCCCGGCTCGGGTCTAGCCATGCCACATAACGTCTACGGCCCAGGGTTCGGATTGGCTGTACCTGCTCGACCACGCTAAGCCCGAAAAGGGCCAGCGTGTGGGGGTCCAGCCTCCCCTTAACAGCCTTCTGAGTGGGCGTGAAGGCTGCTGGTTGCTTCCCAGGAGACGAACTTGGTTGCACCTGGGGACACTTGCCGTAGCCCTACTGCTGTGGGTCACATCCCCGAGCGTCAGCCCCGCCCCTCTTCCCGGCCCAGGCTCGGGTCTAGCCACGCCCCTAGCGTCTCCGTCCAGGGGGTCGGATTGGCTGTACCTGCTTGACCACGCTAAGCCCGAAAAGGGGCACGTGTGTGGGTCCAGCCTCCCCAAAGCAGCCTTCTGTGTGGGCGTGAAGGCTGCTGGTTGCTTCCCAGGAGACGAACTTGGTTGCGCCTGGGGACCCCTGCAGTAGCCTTGCTGCCGGGGGTCACATCCCCGAGCATCAGCCCCGCCCCTCTTCCCTGCCCATGCTCGGGTCTAGCCACGCCCCCTAGCGTCTCTGGCCCGGGGGTCAGATTGGCTGTACCTGCTCGACCACGCTAAGCCCGAAAAGGGCCGCGCGTGGGGGTCCAGCCTCCCCATAGCAGCCTTCTGAGTGGGCGTGAAGGCTGCTGGTTGCTTCCCAGGAGACGAACTTGGTTGCGCCTGGGGACCCCTGCAGTAGCCATACTGCCAGGGGTCACATCCCCGAGCATCAGCCCCGCCCCTCTTCCCGGCTGGTCTCGGGTCTACACACGCCCCTAGCATCTGCAGCCTGGGGGTCGGATTGGCTGTACCTGCTCGACCACGCTAAGCCCGAAAAGGGCCGTGCGTTGGGGTCCAGCCTCCCCTTAGCAGCCTTCCAAGTGGGCGTGAAGGATGCTGGTTGCTTCCCAGGAGACGAACTTGGTTGCGCCTGGGGACCCCTGCAGTAGCCATACTGCCGAGGGTCACATCCCCGAGCATCAGACCAGCCCCTCTTCCCGGCTGGTCTCGGGTCTAGCTACGCCCCCTAGCATCTCGGACCCTCTGGGTCGGATTGGCTGTAAGTGCTCGACCACGCTAAGCCCGAAAAGGGCCGAGCGTGGGGGTCCAGCCTCCCCTTAGCAGCCTTCCAAGTGGGCGTGAATGTTGCTGGTTGCTTCCCAGGAGACGAACTGGGTTGCTTGTCCAATGTCCATGGAGCCCAGGATGATGCAATCAAGCATGTTGAGCACCCACACAAAACAAGGATGCAGATCCTCAGTCCAGGCGCTAACAACTCCACATCCAGAGACAAGTTCAGCGCCCAAGCCATTTTCAGCTACCATGGAAAACGACGGCTCTGGCAGCACATATGCCTGAAAGTGTATGTGATGCCTGGGGAACTGAGTGTGTTGGTGAATGGCAGTATTCGAATTGCCAGCAGGGGTCTTCCAGTGCCAAAACGACTCCACTTGGCTCATTCACTTCACATACCATCAGCTTGTGGAGCAGATCTAGAGGGAAACCCTGTTTGGTCACTTCTTGTCCAATGTCCATGGAGCCCAGGATGATGCAATCAAGCATGTTGAGCACCCACACAAAACAAGGATGCAGATCCTCAGTCCAGGCGCTAACAACTCCACATCCAGAGACAAGTTCAGCGCCCAAGCCATTTTCAGCTACCATGCAACATGATGGCTCTGGCAGCACATATGCCTGAAAGTGTATGTGATGCCTGGGGAACTGAGTGTGTTGGTGAATGGCAGTATTCGAATTTGCCAGCAGGGGTCTTCCAGTGCCAAAACGACTCCACTTGGCTCATTCACTTCACATACCATCAGCTTGTCGAGCAGATCTAGAGGGAAACCCTGTTTGGTCACTTCTTGTCCAATGTCCATGGAGCCCAGGATGATGCAATCAAGCATGTTGAGCACCCACACAAAACAAGGATGCAGATCCTCAGTCCAGGCGCTAACAACTCCACATCCAGAGACAAGTTCAGCGCCCAAGCCATTTTCAGCTACCATGCAAAACGATGGCTCTGGCAGCACATATGCCTGAAAGTGTATGTGATGCCTGGGGAACTGAGTGTGTTGGTGAATGGCAGTATTCGAATTGGCCAGCAGGGGTCTTCCAGTGCCAAAACGACTCCACTTGGCTCATTCACTTCACATACCATCAGCTTGTGGAGCAGATCTAGAGGGAAACCCTGTTTGGTCACTTCTTGTCCAATGTCCATGGAGCCCAGGATGATGCAATCAAGCATGTTGAGCACCCACACAAAACAAGGATGCAGATCCTCAGTCCAGGCGCTAACAACTCCACATCCAGAGACAAGTTCAGCGCCCAAGCCATTTTCAGCTACCATGCAACATGATGGCTCTGGCAGCACATATGCCTGAAAGTGTATGTGATGCCTGGGGAACTGAGTGTGTTGGTGAATGGCAGTATTCGAATTGTCCAGCAGGGGTCTTCCAGTGCCAAAACGACTCCACTTGGCTCATTCACTTCACATACCATCAGCTTGTGGAGCAGATCTAGAGGGAAACCCTGTTTGGTCACTTCTTGTCCAATGTCCATGGAGCCCAGGATGATGCAATCAAGCATGTTGAGCACCCACACAAAACAAGGATGCAGATCCTCAGTCCAGGCGCTAACAACTCCACATCCAGAGACAAGTTCAGCGCCCAAGCCATTTTCAGCTACCATGCAACATGATGGCTCTGGCAGCACATATGCCTGAAAGTGTATGTGATGCCTGGGGAACTGAGTGTGTTGGTGAATGACAGTATTCGAATTGCCCAGCAGGGTCTTCCAGTGCCAAAACGACTCCACTTGGCTCATTCACTTCACATACCATCAGCTTGTGGAGCAGATCTAGAGGGAAACCCTGTTTGGTCACTTCTTGTCCAATGTCCATGGAGCCCAGGATGATGCAATCAAGCATGTTGAGCACCCACACAAAACAAGGATGCAGATCCTCAGTCCAGGCGCTAACAACTCCACATCCAGAGACAAGTTCAGCGCCCAAGCCATTTTCAGCTACCATGCAACATGATGGCTCTGGCAGCACATATGCCTGAAAGTGTATGTGATGCCTGGGGAACTGAGTGTGTTGGTGAATGGCAATATTCGAATTGCCAGCAGGGTCTTCCAGTGCCAAAACGACTCCACTTGGCTCATTCACTTCACATACCATCAGCTTGTCGAGCAGATCTAGAGGGAAACCCTGTTTGGTCACTTCTTGTCCAATGTCCATGGAGCCCAGGATGATGCAATCAAGCATGTTGAGCACCCACACAAAACAAGGATGCAGATCCTCAGTCCAGGCGCTAACAACTCCACATCCAGAGACAAGTTCAGCGCCCAAGCCATTTTCAGCTACCATGCAACATGATGGCTCTGGCAGCACATATGCCTGAAAGTGTATGTGATGCCTGGGGAACTGAGTGTGTTGGTGAATGGCAATATTCGAATTGCCCAGCACAAGTCTTCCAGTGCCAAAACGACTCCACTTGGCTCATTCACTTCACATACCATCAGCTTGTCGAGCAGATCTAGAGGGAAACCCTGTTTGGTCACTTCTTGTCCAATGTCCATGGAGCCCAGGATGATGCAATCAAGCATGTTGAGCACCCACACAAAACAAGGATGCAGATCCTCAGTCCAGGCGCTAACAACTCCACATCCAGAGACAAGTTCAGCGCCCAAGCCATTTTCAGCTACCATGCAACATGATGGCTCTGGCAGCACATATGCCTGAAAGTGTATGTGATGCCTGGGGAACTGAGTGTGTTGGTGAATGGCAGTATTCGAATTGCCCAGCAGGGTCTTCCAGTGCCAAAACGACTCCACTTGGCTCATTCACTTCACATACCATCAGCTTGTGGAGCAGATCTAGAGGGAAACCCTGTTTGGTCACTTCTTGTCCAATGTCCATGGAGCCCAGGATGATGCAATCAAGCATGTTGAGCACCCACACAAAACAAGGATGCAGATCCTCAGTCCAGGCGCTAACAACTCCACATCCAGAGACAAGTTCAGCGCCCAAGCCATTTTCAGCTACCATGGAAAACGATGGCTCTGGCAGCACATATGCCTGAAAGTGTATGTGATGCCTGGGGAACTGAGTGTGTTGGTGAATGGCAGTATTCGAATTGCCCAGCAGGGGTCTTCCAGTGCCAAAACGACTCCACTTGGCTCATTCACTTCACATACCATCAGCTTGTCGAGCAGATCTAGAGGGAAACCCTGTTTGGTCACTTCTTGTCCAATGTCCATGGAGCCCAGGATGATGCAATCAAGCATGTTGAGCACCCACACAAAACAAGGATGCAGATCCTCAGTCCAGGCGCTAACAACTCCACATCCAGAGACAAGTTCAGCGCCCAAGCCATTTTCAGCTACCATGCAACATGATGGCTCTGGCAGCACATATGCCTGAAAGTGTATGTGATGCCTGGGGAACTGAGTGTGTTGGTGAATGGCAGTATTCGAATTGCCCAGCACAAGTCTTCCAGTGCCAAAACGACTCCACTTGGCTCATTCACTTCACATACCATCAGCTTGTCGAGCAGATCTAGAGGGAAACCCTGTTTGGTCACTTCTTGTCCAATGTCCATGGAGCCCAGGATGATGCAATCAAGCATGTTGAGCACCCACACAAAACAAGGATGCAGATCCTCAGTCCAGGCGCTAACAACTCCACATCCAGAGACAAGTTCAGCGCCCAAGCCATTTTCAGCTACCATGCAAAACGATGGCTCTGGCAGCACATATGCCTGAAAGTGTATGTGATGCCTGGGGAACTGAGTGTGTGGGTGAATGGCAATATTCGAAAAGCCTGCACAGGTCTTCCAGTGCCAAAACGACTCCACTTGGCTCATTCACTTCACATACCATCAGCTTGTCGAGCAGATCTAGAGGGAAACCCTGTTTGGTCACTTCTTGTCCAATGTCCATGGAGCCCAGGATGATGCAATCAAGCATGTTGAGCACCCACACAAAACAAGGATGCAGATCCTCAGTCCAGGCGCTAACAACTCCACATCCAGAGACAAGTTCAGCGCCCAAGCCATTTTCAGCTACCATGGAAAACGATGGCTCTGGCAGCACATATGCCTGAAAGTGTATGTGATGCCTGGGGAACTGAGTGTGTTGGTGAATGGCAGTATTCGAATTGCCCAGCAGGGTCTTCCAGTGCCAAAACGACTCCACTTGGCTCATTCACTTCACATACCATCAGCTTGTGGAGCAGATCTAGAGGGAAACCCTGTTTGGTCACTTCTTGTCCAATGTCCATGGAGCCCAGGATGATGCAATCAAGCATGTTGAGCACCCACACAAAACAAGGATGCAGATCCTCAGTCCAGGCGCTAACAACTCCACATCCAGAGACAAGTTCAGCGCCCAAGCCATTTTCAGCTACCATGCAACATGATGGCTCTGGCAGCACATATGCCTGAAAGTGTATGTGATGCCTGGGGAACTGAGTGTGTCGGTGAATGGCAGTATTCGAATTGCCGGCACAAGTCTTCCAGTGCCAAAACGACTCCACTTGGCTCATTCACTTCACATACCATCAGCTTGTGGAGCAGATCTAGAGGGAAACCCTGTTTGGTCACTTCTTGTCCAATGTCCATGGAGCCCAGGATGATGCAATCAAGCATGTTGAGCACCCACACAAAACAAGGATGCAGATCCTCAGTCCAGGCGCTAACAACTCCACATCCAGAGACAAGTTCAGCGCCCAAGCCATTTTCAGCTACCATGGAAAACGATGGCTCTGGCAGCACATATGCCTGAAAGTGTATGTGATGCCTGGGGAACTGAGTGTGTTGGTGAATGGCAATATTCGAATTGCCAGCAGGGGTCTTCCAGTGCCAAAACGACTCCACTTGGCTCATTCACTTCACATACCATCAGCTTGTCGAGCAGATCTAGAGGGAAACCCTGTTTGGTCACTTCTTGTCCAATGTCCATGGAGCCCAGGATGATGCAATCAAGCATGTTGAGCACCCACACAAAACAAGGATGCAGATCCTCAGTCCAGGCGCTAACAACTCCACATCCAGAGACAAGTTCAGCGCCCAAGCCATTTTCAGCTACCATGCAACATGATGGCTCTGGCAGCACATATGCCTGAAAGTGTATGTGATGCCTGGGGAACTGAGTGTGTGGGTGAATGGCAGTATTCGAATTGGCCAGCAGGGGTCTTCCAGTGCCAAAACGACTCCACTTGGCTCATTCACTTCACATACCATCAGCTTGTCGAGCAGATCTAGAGGGAAACCCTGTTTGGTCACTTCTTGTCCAATGTCCATGGAGCCCAGGATGATGCAATCAAGCATGTTGAGCACCCACACAAAACAAGGATGCAGATCCTCAGTCCAGGCGCTAACAACTCCACATCCAGAGACAAGTTCAGCGCCCAAGCCATTTTCAGCTACCATGCAACATGATGGCTCTGGCAGCACATATGCCTGAAAGTGTATGTGATGCCTGGGGAACTGAGTGTGTTGGTGAATGGCAGTATTCGAATTGCCCAGCAGGGGTCTTCCAGTGCCAAAACGACTCCACTTGGCTCATTCACTTCACATACCATCAGCTTGTCGAGCAGATCTAGAGGGAAACCCTGTTTGGTCACTTCTTGTCCAATGTCCATGGAGCCCAGGATGATGCAATCAAGCATGTTGAGCACCCACACAAAACAAGGATGCAGATCCTCAGTCCAGGCGCTAACAACTCCACATCCAGAGACAAGTTCAGCGCCCAAGCCATTTTCAGCTACCATGCAACATGATGGCTCTGGCAGCACATATGCCTGAAAGTGTATGTGATGCCTGGGGAACTGAGTGTGTTGGTGAATGGCAATATTCGAATTGCCAGCAGGGGTCTTCCAGTGCCAAAACGACTCCACTTGGCTCATTCACTTCACATACCATCAGCTTGTCGAGCAGATCTAGAGGGAAACCCTGTTTGGTCACTTCTTGTCCAATGTCCATGGAGCCCAGGATGATGCAATCAAGCATGTTGAGCACCCACACAAAACAAGGATGCAGATCCTCAGTCCAGGCGCTAACAACTCCACATCCAGAGACAAGTTCAGCGCCCAAGCCATTTTCAGCTACCATGGAAAACGTCGGCTCTGGCAGCACATATGCCTGAAAGTGTATGTGATGCCTGGGGAACTGAGTGTGTTGGTGAATGGCAATATTCGAATTGCCAGCAGGGTCTTACAGTGCCAAAACGACTCCACTTGGCTCATTCACTTCACATACCATCAGCTTGTGGAGCAGATCTAGAGGGAAACCCTGTTTGGTCACTTCTTGTCCAATGTCCATGGAGCCCAGGATGATGCAATCAAGCATGTTGAGCACCCACACAAAACAAGGATGCAGATCCTCAGTCCAGGCGCTAACAACTCCACATCCAGAGACAAGTTCAGCGCCCAAGCCATTTTCAGCTACCATGCAACATGATGGCTCTGGCAGCACATATGCCTGAAAGTGTATGTGATGCCTGGATAATTGACTGTGTTGGTGAATGACAGTATTCGAATTTTCCAGCAGGGGTCTTCCAGTGCCAAAACGACTCCACTTGGCTCATTCACTTCACATACCATCAGCTTGTGGAGCAGATCTAGAGGGAAACCCTGTTTGGTCACTTCTTGTCCAATGTCCATGGAGCCCAGGATGATGCAATCAAGCATGTTGAGCACCCACACAAAACAAGGATGCAGATCCTCAGTCCAGGCGCTAACAACTCCACATCCAGAGACAAGTTCAGCGCCCAAGCCATTTTCAGCTACCATGGAAAACGATCGGCTCTGGCAGCACATATGCCTGAAAGTGTATGTGATGCCTGGGGAACTGAGTGTGTTGGTGAATGGCAGTATTCGAATTTGCCAGCAGGGGTCTTCCAGTGCCAAAACGACTCCACTTGGCTCATTCACTTCACATACCATCAGCTTGTCGAGCAGATCTAGAGGGAAACCCTGTTTGGTCACTTCTTGTCCAATGTCCATGGAGCCCAGGATGATGCAATCAAGCATGTTGAGCACCCACACAAAACAAGGATGCAGATCCTCAGTCCAGGCGCTAACAACTCCACATCCAGAGACAAGTTCAGCGCCCAAGCCATTTTCAGCTACCATGCAACATGATGGCTCTGGCAGCACATATGCCTGAAAGTGTATGTGATGCCTGGGGAACTGAGTGTGTTGGTGAATGGCAATATTCGAATTGGCCAGCACAGGTCTTCCAGTGCCAAAACGACTCCACTTGGCTCATTCACTTCACATACCATCAGCTTGTCGAGCAGATCTAGAGGGAAACCCTGTTTGGTCACTTCTTGTCCAATGTCCATGGAGCCCAGGATGATGCAATCAAGCATGTTGAGCACCCACACAAAACAAGGATGCAGATCCTCAGTCCAGGCGCTAACAACTCCACATCCAGAGACAAGTTCAGCGCCCAAGCCATTTTCAGCTACCATGGAAAAGTTCGGCTCTGGCAGCACATATGCCTGAAAGTGTATGTGATGCCTGGGGAACTGAGTGTGTTGGTGAATGGCAATATTCGAATTGGCCAGCAGGGGTCTTCCAGTGCCAAAACGACTCCACTTGGCTCATTCACTTCACATACCATCAGCTTGTGGAGCAGATCTAGAGGGAAACCCTGTTTGGTCACTTCTTGTCCAATGTCCATGGAGCCCAGGATGATGCAATCAAGCATGTTGAGCACCCACACAAAACAAGGATGCAGATCCTCAGTCCAGGCGCTAACAACTCCACATCCAGAGACAAGTTCAGCGCCCAAGCCATTTTCAGCTACCATGGAAAACGATCGGCTCTGGCAGCACATATGCCTGAAAGTGTATGTGATGCCTGGGGAACTGAGTGTGTTGGTGAATGGCAATATTCGAATTGGCCAGCAGGGTCTTCCAGTGCCAAAACGACTCCACTTGGCTCATTCACTTCACATACCATCAGCTTGTCGAGCAGATCTAGAGGGAAACCCTGTTTGGTCACTTCTTGTCCAATGTCCATGGAGCCCAGGATGATGCAATCAAGCATGTTGAGCACCCACACAAAACAAGGATGCAGATCCTCAGTCCAGGCGCTAACAACTCCACATCCAGAGACAAGTTCAGCGCCCAAGCCATTTTCAGCTACCATGCAACATGATGGCTCTGGCAGCACATATGCCTGAAAGTGTATGTGATGCCTGGGGAACTGAGTGTGTTGGTGAATGGCAGTATTCGAATTGCCCAGCAGGGGTCTTCCAGTGCCAAAACGACTCCACTTGGCTCATTCACTTCACATACCATCAGCTTGTCGAGCAGATCTAGAGGGAAACCCTGTTTGGTCACTTCTTGTCCAATGTCCATGGAGCCCAGGATGATGCAATCAAGCATGTTGAGCACCCACACAAAACAAGGATGCAGATCCTCAGTCCAGGCGCTAACAACTCCACATCCAGAGACAAGTTCAGCGCCCAAGCCATTTTCAGCTACCATGCAACATGATGGCTCTGGCAGCACATATGCCTGAAAGTGTATGTGATGCCTGGGGAACTGAGTGTGTTGGTGAATGGCAGTATTCGAATTGCCCAGCACAGGTCTTCCAGTGCCAAAACGACTCCACTTGGCTCATTCACTTCACATACCATCAGCTTGTCGAGCAGATCTAGAGGGAAACCCTGTTTGGTCACTTCTTGTCCAATGTCCATGGAGCCCAGGATGATGCAATCAAGCATGTTGAGCACCCACACAAAACAAGGATGCAGATCCTCAGTCCAGGCGCTAACAACTCCACATCCAGAGACAAGTTCAGCGCCCAAGCCATTTTCAGCTACCATGGAAAACGATCGGCTCTGGCAGCACATATGCCTGAAAGTGTATGTGATGCCTGGGGAACTGAGTGTGTTGGTGAATGGCAATATTCGAATTGCCAGCAGGGGTCTTCCAGTGCCAAAACGACTCCACTTGGCTCATTCACTTCACATACCATCAGCTTGTGGAGCAGATCTAGAGGGAAACCCTGTTTGGTCACTTCTTGTCCAATGTCCATGGAGCCCAGGATGATGCAATCAAGCATGTTGAGCACCCACACAAAACAAGGATGCAGATCCTCAGTCCAGGCGCTAACAACTCCACATCCAGAGACAAGTTCAGCGCCCAAGCCATTTTCAGCTACCATGCAACATGATGGCTCTGGCAGCACATATGCCTGAAAGTGTATGTGATGCCTGGGGAACTGAGTGTGTTGGTGAATGACAGTATTCGAATTTTCCAGCAGGGGTCTTCCAGTGCCAAAACGACTCCACTTGGCTCATTCACTTCACATACCATCAGCTTGTCGAGCAGATCTAGAGGGAAACCCTGTTTGGTCACTTCTTGTCCAATGTCCATGGAGCCCAGGATGATGCAATCAAGCATGTTGAGCACCCACACAAAACAAGGATGCAGATCCTCAGTCCAGGCGCTAACAACTCCACATCCAGAGACAAGTTCAGCGCCCAAGCCATTTTCAGCTACCATGGAAAACGACGGCTCTGGCAGCACATATGCCTGAAAGTGTATGTGATGCCTGGGGAACTGAGTGTGTTGGTGAATGGCAGTATTCGAATTTTGCAGCAGGGGTCTTCCAGTGCCAAAACGACTCCACTTGGCTCATTCACTTCACATACCATCAGCTTGTCGAGCAGATCTAGAGGGAAACCCTGTTTGGTCACTTCTTGTCCAATGTCCATGGAGCCCAGGATGATGCAATCAAGCATGTTGAGCACCCACACAAAACAAGGATGCAGATCCTCAGTCCAGGCGCTAACAACTCCACATCCAGAGACAAGTTCAGCGCCCAAGCCATTTTCAGCTACCATGCAACATGATGGCTCTGGCAGCACATATGCCTGAAAGTGTATGTGATGCCTGGGGAACTGAGTGTGTTGGTGAATGGCAATATTCGAATTGGCCAGCACGAGTCTTCCAGTGCCAAAACGACTCCACTTGGCTCATTCACTTCACATACCATCAGCTTGTGGAGCAGATCTAGAGGGAAACCCTGTTTGGTCACTTCTTGTCCAATGTCCATGGAGCCCAGGATGATGCAATCAAGCATGTTGAGCACCCACACAAAACAAGGATGCAGATCCTCAGTCCAGGCGCTAACAACTCCACATCCAGAGACAAGTTCAGCGCCCAAGCCATTTTCAGCTACCATGGAAAACGTCGGCTCTGGCAGCACATATGCCTGAAAGTGTATGTGATGCCTGGGGAACTGAGTGTGTTGGTGAATGGCAATATTCGAATTGGCCAGCAGGGGTCTTCCAGTGCCAAAACGACTCCACTTGGCTCATTCACTTCACATACCATCAGCTTGTGGAGCAGATCTAGAGGGAAACCCTGTTTGGTCACTTCTTGTCCAATGTCCATGGAGCCCAGGATGATGCAATCAAGCATGTTGAGCACCCACACAAAACAAGGATGCAGATCCTCAGTCCAGGCGCTAACAACTCCACATCCAGAGACAAGTTCAGCGCCCAAGCCATTTTCAGCTACCATGCAACATGATGGCTCTGGCAGCACATATGCCTGAAAGTGTATGTGATGCCTGGGGAACTGAGTGTGTTGGTGAATGGCAGTATTCGAATTGTCCAGCAGGGGTCTTCCAGTGCCAAAACGACTCCACTTGGCTCATTCACTTCACATACCATCAGCTTGTGGAGCAGATCTAGAGGGAAACCCTGTTTGGTCACTTCTTGTCCAATGTCCATGGAGCCCAGGATGATGCAATCAAGCATGTTGAGCACCCACACAAAACAAGGATGCAGATCCTCAGTCCAGGCGCTAACAACTCCACATCCAGAGACAAGTTCAGCGCCCAAGCCATTTTCAGCTACCATGCAACATGATGGCTCTGGCAGCACATATGCCTGAAAGTGTATGTGATGCCTGGGGAACTGAGTGTGTTGGTGAATGGCAGTATTCGAATTGCCAGCAGGGGTCTTCCAGTGCCAAAACGACTCCACTTGGCTCATTCACTTCACATACCATCAGCTTGTGGAGCAGATCTAGAGGGAAACCCTGTTTGGTCACTTCTTGTCCAATGTCCATGGAGCCCAGGATGATGCAATCAAGCATGTTGAGCACCCACACAAAACAAGGATGCAGATCCTCAGTCCAGGCGCTAACAACTCCACATCCAGAGACAAGTTCAGCGCCCAAGCCATTTTCAGCTACCATGGAAAACGACGGCTCTGGCAGCACATATGCCTGAAAGTGTATGTGATGCCTGGGGAACTGAGTGTGTTGGTGAATGGCAGTATTCGAATTGGCCAGCAGGGGTCTTCCAGTGCCAAAACGACTCCACTTGGCTCATTCACTTCACATACCATCAGCTTGTGGAGCAGATCTAGAGGGAAACCCTGTTTGGTCACTTCTTGTCCAATGTCCATGGAGCCCAGGATGATGCAATCAAGCATGTTGAGCACCCACACAAAACAAGGATGCAGATCCTCAGTCCAGGCGCTAACAACTCCACATCCAGAGACAAGTTCAGCGCCCAAGCCATTTTCAGCTACCATGGAAAACGATGGCTCTGGCAGCACATATGCCTGAAAGTGTATGTGATGCCTGGGGAACTGAGTGTGTTGGTGAATGGCAGTATTCGAATTGCCAGCAGGGGTCTTCCAGTGCCAAAACGACTCCACTTGGCTCATTCACTTCACATACCATCAGCTTGTCGAGCAGATCTAGAGGGAAACCCTGTTTGGTCACTTCTTGTCCAATGTCCATGGAGCCCAGGATGATGCAATCAAGCATGTTGAGCACCCACACAAAACAAGGATGCAGATCCTCAGTCCAGGCGCTAACAACTCCACATCCAGAGACAAGTTCAGCGCCCAAGCCATTTTCAGCTACCATGCAAAACGATGGCTCTGGCAGCACATATGCCTGAAAGTGTATGTGATGCCTGGGGAACTGAGTGTGTTGGTGAATGGCAGTATTCGAATTGGCCAGCAGGGGTCTTCCAGTGCCAAAACGACTCCACTTGGCTCATTCACTTCACATACCATCAGCTTGTGGAGCAGATCTAGAGGGAAACCCTGTTTGGTCACTTCTTGTCCAATGTCCATGGAGCCCAGGATGATGCAATCAAGCATGTTGAGCACCCACACAAAACAAGGATGCAGATCCTCAGTCCAGGCGCTAACAACTCCACATCCAGAGACAAGTTCAGCGCCCAAGCCATTTTCAGCTACCATGCAACATGATGGCTCTGGCAGCACATATGCCTGAAAGTGTATGTGATGCCTGGGGAACTGAGTGTGTTGGTG
>NW_024466045.1:0-23123 GCF_017591425.1 Ochotona curzoniae
TGCCCCACCTTTACTGCTGTCCAAGAGGCAGCTGAGAACTCTGCCTGGGGTTCTGCTTTCAGAGAAAGACCTGGCTCTAGGACTGCTGCAGACGGCAGTGGCCCAGCTCCTCCCTCAGCCTCTGGTCTCCATTCCGGCAGAAAAACTGCTGCACCAGCTGCAAGAAGTCCAGGAGCCACCACCTCAGGAGAAGCAGCCGCCGCCACACTCCAGGTGGGCTCTATGACCTCACCTGCCGGCCTCCACCTGGAACCACTCCCTCCCATGTTCACCCTGGGGGATGCCACTGGGGCCCAGAGAAGGGAGATGACATTGGCCAGAGCTAGGGTTGACAGAGCCTTGCCCAGGGATCTTCCTGTTGTGCCCATGCTGTGTGAGTGCCCACATTGCCCATTAGACTGGCCACCTGCCATGCCCATGGTGGCAAGACTACTGGGTAAGCAGCGGTAGCCGGGACGGAGCAGTAGCGCTTGAGCACTTGCATCTGGCAGAAGATGGACCTGTCCCCCACACAGGGCTCCACTGCATGTAGCACAAGAACCATTAACAGCCATACTTCCCTCGAACCTACCTTCCAGCATTCTCCCTGCAGCCCACACCCACCCCTGCAGCAGCCTCACCCAGAGACTCGCTGCAAAACACACCTTGCACCTTCTTGGGCCTCAGAAGCAAAAGTACTGGCTTTGGGGCCCAAAACAGTATTTTAATAAAACCCATTGGGCGATCCCAACAGGAAGTACAAAGGCCAGTGGTGGACCCTGGAACCCTCAGGGAGCTTTACAAACAGCCAATGCAGCCTCTGCCCTGAGAGACTAGGCCACCTAGGGTATGGTCAGCACATGGAATCGTTGCAGTTTTGCAACTCAGCCTAAAGACTGGATGCCAGCAGGAGCCCTCATCTCTCCCTGAGGGCCCTGAAGGCCTTGACCCACCCCGCAGAACTGTTGCCACCGATGTGACAGCCAGGTGGAATACCTGCCATCCGGTCGGCCCTGTGTGATCTGCAATCAGGCTCAAGGACTTACTGTACTAACTTGCATTACTTAAATAGCACCTACAAATGCTGATGGGCTGAGTCCAGGCTGCTCTTTGCAGACTGAAAGTAAAGGCTAGAAGGCAGAGCCTTGCTTTCTATTCAGTTTTGAAAAAGAGAGAGGAAGGGAGAAAGGGAGTGAGGGAAAAGGAGCAGGAACCTGTGGTTGCAGGTTTAGAACAAATCAGAGGAAAACAGAAGGCCAGTCGCCACCAGATGGCGCTAGAATTCTGGGTCCAGAATCTTTCCCTTGTAGCAGGAAAAGAACACATTGGCCCTGATGCCCAGCACAGCCTCAGAGACTCAGCGAAACCAGAAGGGCCTTGGAACCTTTTACAGATGAAAACCCTAAGCTCCAAGAGGCTGGAATGATTGCATTAGGGCCCCACAGCCAACGGGTCCTCTGATCGGGGGTCAGGATCTCTGATCTGCCCAGTGCTCATCTTGCCAGACCCCAGGAGGGTGAGCAAGGGAAGGAAAGGCAGGACCTAGGGAAGGGACACAGAACACAGAGCACACACCCTGAGGTGCTCAGGAGGTCTCTGTCCAGGGCTGGACCAATGGAAGGCTGGGAGTGGGGGCTGACAGATACCTGCTCCCAAGGCACAGAGCCTGCAGCCTCTCAGCCGCCTGGGGCAGCCTGGGCAGCCTGTGTCTGAGAATCTCGGGACCAGCTCTGCCTTATAATACAGAACCTTAGGGTCAGCAGAAACCACACTTGCAGCAGCACCTAGGGCATCACTGTCACCACTCAGGGCACTGTTTCTACAACAAACAACAAATGCCTTCTTGTTGATTCAGGTCAGATGCAGCTACCCACCTGGGAAACGTCATCAGCACCACGGAGGCGCAGATATGGGGTCACAGATCAGAACAGCACGGTCCTTCCTTCTCATCCGGGGATTCTGAGGCTCAGCTTGGTCTGTCCTGCA
The DNA here is from genome assembly GCF_017591425.1 of Ochotona curzoniae. Taxonomy (NCBI): domain Eukaryota; kingdom Metazoa; phylum Chordata; class Mammalia; order Lagomorpha; family Ochotonidae; genus Ochotona; species Ochotona curzoniae. The sequence continues at coordinate 1,966 of NW_024466045.1, forward strand.
GCATGGCCCTTGCCCAGGACCCCAGGGCTTGGGGCAGAGGTGGACAGAGGCACAGTCTGCACTTACTTGCTCATATCTCATCCATGGGGAGTTGGGAACCCGTATGTGACATCCACTACCCTTCTGCAGCCAGGGGCTCCTGGAGGTCAGCCCTCACCATGGTGTCCTGGAAAGTTCCTAAGAGTAGCCAGAAAATCAACTGTAGCACAGCCCAGCACTCTGCCCCTGAGGGGTTCTGAACCCACAGATATAACCACCCATGCATCAGGAACGCTGGGGAAGAACTACGCCTGCGCTGAACTAATGCAGCCTGGTCTTTGTTCTCATTCCCACTGCAATGCTAAACAACTGCCCACACAGCACATATGTTGGTCAGGAGTTACACGGGACTGCAGATGACTTAGAGTTCCCCAGGAAAGTGCATACAGCTTGTATGCAGACACAAGACTATGCTAAGATATGAGGGGCTGGCACTCCCACAGACTCAGGCAGCCACATGGGCAGCAAGCAGTCCTGCCACTAACCCCTGAGGACACCTGAGGGCTGTCTGGGTCTGGCATCTCCAAGGGGGCAAGATGCAAGGCCAGGCTGAGTCTTGTGGGGTAGACCAGAAGAGCTGAGCGTGGCCTCCCATCCCACCTGTCCATTGGGGCTCACCTTCACTGGGGGGCAGGCTGCAGACTTGGACGGTGTCCGGCTTATCTGCCTCGCACTATCCAACGCTGTTGGTGCTGGCACGGCACACCACCTTCCCACAGGTGATGGAGCACTGCCAGGGGTAGGGGGTAGGGTAAGGTTATGGTAGTCATGAGGGGGCGACAGAGGACAGGCCAGTGAGCTCCTGGGCTAGCCCATGCAAGGGCAGAGCCTACACCAAGTATGAAACCACAACTCTACTGGCCCAGAGGGACACACAGGGACAGTCCTTAAGTAGCCCCAGCAGGACCCCATTCCAGGGCCAAGAGCTACTGCTTCTGCTCACACTTCCTGGTTCGTAGTGGCTTTGGAAGGCAACCTCCTGAACCCCCCCTGCAGCTACCATGCCTGCATCCACAGTGTCTGTTCCATGCCTGTCTTCTTGGAGACTCCATGGCTCCCACGGGTCTAGTGCACCTGGTCTGAGGCACCACATGGCAAGCCCGAGCCAGGCCCTCTCCTTAAGGACATCTCAACAGGGTGCACAAGGCTGCCTCACTGCACACTAATTTTGGAGATCAGACAGCTGGACATGGGGCTTCTAGCTGGGACAATCAGGGGCCCCATATCAGCCTGCAGAGCAGGTTCCCTAGGGCCTTCTTCCCTGAGAAGTGAATGGAGTGGACTCTGCCACACACAGCCTGTCCCCTGGCCTGTGGCATACCTTACTCTAAGCAGGCTCTGGAGTGGAGACTGAAGGTCACTCCACATGCCCAGTAGGCACTGTTAACTGCCTGTGTCAGAAGGACCTGGGACAGACAACATCCTGAGACAACATCCTGGGCACAGCAACACGGCAACAGGCAGCCTGGACCACCAGGATGAGTCTTGACAGTGGAGACTGGCATTGGATGGCTCCATTGCTCTCATGGGGGATACCCTTTCCATCCACCCCTTCATCTCACAGGGAAACGCTATTCCATTGGAAGTGCCCTTTTTGCACCTTGTGCTGTTTGCTCCCCCAAGTCCTAGATGGTGTCTGCTGACAAGCATGGCTCAAGTGACTCCAGCTCCAAACTAGTGGCAGGATACACACACCATGGCAGCCTCCAATCCCCACGAGACAAACACCTCAGCTATTTCCTAATGGCTGCTAGAACAATTGGCAGCACGGTGCTTCCTTCCATGAACAAATAAGTTTTAAAAATTGGGATAAATTCTCCCTCACCACATTAATTGTAACTACGCACGCATGTTAGACTCAATGGGAAATGCAGACCCATGTGCTCCACCATCACCACTGCCCTCATTTCTATAGCTTTCTCTTCATCTCAAAGAACTCCAATTTATTTTTTATTCCTGAATGCGACTCTTCAAGGGGCCTCATGTGCATGGAATCCTACACAAGGGGGTAACACCATGGTATAGATTAATCCTCCACTTGCAGTACCAGCATTCCAAATGGACTCCAGTTCAAGTCCTGACTGTTCTACTTCCCATCAAACTCCCTGCTTATGACCTGCAAAAGCAGTGGAGGATGGATCCAACACTTTGGACCCAACACCCATGTTGGAGACCACGAAGAAGCTCCTGGTTCCCAGCTTTGGACGAGCCCAGCTCCTACATGATCAGTCTGACATTCCACTTATCACGGCATCTTCAAGGTCCACAGCAGGTGAGTGGAATGACTTCCCCAGAGCCACTGGAGCCACCGCTGGGACCTGCCCTGCAAACACCTGCAAGTCCCAGCAACCTCAGTACCGGCTCCCCTTCTCCACCATGGCCTCCTGGAATGAACCTCCCACACAGCTGCCAAAGGATTTCCTAAACCCTACAAAACCCTTCCATTGCTCTTCAGGCAGATTCAAACTCCTCACACAGCCCAGCCCCCCTGGCCCCCTGCTTTGCAGTCTTGTAGCCCCTACCCATCCAGTTCCACTGGAGCTTCCTTTAGATTTCTGGAATGTTCTAATACTGCTGCTGCCTCCATCTCTTCCTTTGCTTTATTGCTCAATTGGAACATCACAACCTCTGAGAGGCCCTCCATGTTCACATGCCCGTGACTGTTCCCTACCATCAGGAACTACCCCTGCAACTGATTCACTTGTCTGCTAGTCTCTCTCCACAAGGATAGGAATCAGGTCTCTCTGATGTTGTGCTCAAGGCCTGGCATGTAACTTGCACTCAGCAAGCAATTCTTGAATGCAAGAAAGTGCATGAGCTTCCCCCTCTAAGAATGAGACAGTAGCACACCCCTCCTAGAGCTGTGTAAATCTTCAGTGACATAGCACAGAGCCACAGCCCAGCTGTCCGTGGAAGCACTTTGACTAGGTCTCGAGAAAAAGCAGAGTAGATGTGGGGAGAGAGATTAAGCCAGAAAGTCTGTGCCTGCAAGGAACATCACAGAACCTTGCAGATTCTACTCCTACCTCCCCCCTACAGTCTCACCTGCTCCCCAACCCCACCTACCTTAAGAGAACAACTCACCAAGGACCAGGCTCCTGTCCACCACTGTGCTGGGCAGGGCACCTGCAGGCAGGGCCGCCGGACCTCAGGCCGATTGCCAGAGCAGGCCTTGGCCAGCATGACCTCGTAGGTACCATTGGAGACCTCGAGCAGGCACTGCACCTTCTGCACTGCAGTCCATGCTTCCCACAACTGCAACTGCAGGTGTTCCACTCTCCCATCACCCACCTGAAGACACACAGCAGGGGAGCCAGGATGGAGGAGACACTTCCTCCCGGAGTCATTTCCCACCCCCTAGAACAGTTGCAGACAACAAAGTGGAGAGTGGGTAGTCTTGGCCTTCAAAATGCTCCTGGTTCTGCCTGGCCAGTGCAGGGTGGGGGTGAAGAGCTTGAGGAGTCATTGCTTTCATTCCCTGCCAGCCCTCATCTGAATGCAGATGTAGGGAATGTGTGACCACCAGCAGGCTGCAGGCCTCACCATCTCAGCCATCCAGCCTGCGCATCAGGCTGCTCATTGAAAGGCTCACAGGGCACGACTATTCTGATGGGAGTCAGGACAGACATCCCCCTCTCCCCCCCACCCCAGCTTCCTGGGGCATTTTCTAATTAAGCCGAATTTCCAACAGAATCAGCCTCTTCGTTTAAAAACCTAAGTCACAAGCTGGGGTGACAGTGACCTGCCAGGACCTCAGGCAGAGCTACTAAGCCTGCATGCTCTGTGATCATTAACTGTGGGCAGCAAGCAGGCTGAGTGACAGCAAAGGAATGAGTGTAAGTTTAGCCGGAAAGGCTGTGGCATGCTGTCCTGGGCAGCATGGGGGCTGGGCACACTGAGACCACAGCCAAGGCTGCTGTTGACCTAGCTGCCGCCCTAGCCCCTGACCTCATCTGGCCCTAGGACCCCACCTGCTGGAAGCAGCAGGAGCAGCTGCCTGTCAGGTGTCCCTGTCACACAGTGAGGATCCCAAGGGAAGCAGGAGGTTGGGCCAGTCACCATCAGCCCTGCCTGGGGTGCTGGAGATACTGGAAGGAGTTTCAGGAGGCCTTAGGGCTGGGTGACTGTGAATGCTCCACAAGTCACAGCTCTCTCCTCTCCTTGGAATAATGCCAAGAACACAATTAGCGTTCAAAAGCACCATGTCTTCAGGCAAGGGAGACCCACTCCATGGCTTTTAGACCAAGGCTAGAGCTGGCAGGCGGGCTGTGTCCCTGGATCCCTGATGGCTGAGTAGATGACCCACAGCGAGGAAACATGAAATATACTTTCCCTAGAGGACCTTACATCACTCAGTGCTGAGTCTCCAGCCTGGCCCTTGGTCTCCCAGGAGGGCCTGGAGGAGCAGATAAGTGGAAGCTGCTTCCTTCTTCCAGGAGTGGGAATTACTACTCCAGAGCTCCCCCACCCCGAGAGAACAGATGGGCAGGAAGGGCGAGTGCCGGCTGCGGGAGGCCCAGTAGGAACACTCACGTGGGCTGCACACAGGGCTGCTGGCTGCAGAGTCGGCGGGTGGGCTTGGGCTTCTTCCTATGTTCACACAAGTGCTGCTGCACCATCTGGTGGTCCCCATTGGCGGCAACAGCCGTACTTGGTGAACTGGATACCTGCCGTGTGAAGCAGCCTGCTGTGGGTCTGGGGTGGCCAGCACTACTGCCCTGCTCAGGGCCTTGGGGGGATAACACCTAGGGGAGGGCTTTGAGAGCCAATCCCACTTCCATCTGCACCTTTGCACAGCCATCATCAAAGCACCTTCCTTTATCCATCCCAGGTGCACCTGTCCTGGTACAGTGTTTCTCCCGCATTCAGTGTTCTTAGAGGAAGCAGCCTGGCCGGGACACTGCTCTCTAGCAGTCTCCCCTAGCCCCAAGCCACATCTCCAAGGCCCTGCCTAGAGTCATCTTCCACTTCCCAAAAATCTCCATGAGAAGGCGGAGGCATGAATAGGACCACATCAAATGGGGACATCAGCCCCCTCCATCGCTCTTGGCTCCTCTCCTTTTCACAGACCCTGGGGTGGTGCCCACCTCCCCCCTGGGGTGCTGGATGGTCAGGGGAGATGGTACCTCCTCCGCAGGTCTTGGTGCAGGGGGACCAGCTCTTGAGTGCCCACTTGTAGGTGTCTGTCTCCTCCAGAAGCACATTTTTGCTCCTGTTCTGGGGCAGCAGGTCCTCATGGATGATGTGCTTGTAGGTCAGGCTGCTGCGGGGGCCACCCTCCACCAGCGGGAGCGCCTGAGAGGAGATGGGAAAGAGATGGGCTTGCAGTCAGAGCAGAACAGGTAGCAGCCAGGATGACCTGGGGTAGTGGAGGTGAGCAGGCCAATTCAGCTTAAGCCCCCAAGGGGTGTCACACATGCATCTGAGCAGATAGCAGCCTGTGCATGGTAACACCACAGTTCTCACCATGCGCCTCCTTGCACTCACACTGCCCAGCCTCTAGAAGGTGGTCAGCAGGCAGGGACTGGATACAAGTTTCTCCTCACCAGATACGTGTTTTGCAATAGTTCCTCCCACTCTGCAAGTGGACTGCTCAGTTCCTTGATAATGACCTTGGATGCACAGGCATTGGCACTTTTGATGGATCCCATTTTTTCCCTTTTCCTTTTGCTCATGCCTTTGGCATTCTCTCTCTGAATCCCAGGTCATAAAAACTTATGCCCTCTGCTTTGTTTCTTCTAAGACATCTATGGTTTTAGCTTTCAGATTTAGATCTTCTCTCTATTATGAAATTGGTGGTGGGGATGGTATACACCTTTATGCTCCTGCCTTTACTTTTGTCCCAGCACCTTTGTTCATCTCCCAATGAAATCAGCAGGCCATGGGCAGAAGGGTGGCCAATGAACAAGTGAGTGGAAAACCTGTACAAGATTAAATAAATATGTTGTCACCAGTAGGCCAGAGAGCTTTGTCTTACAGATCCTGCCACACTGATGAATGTAACACCAGGAACACAGCAGGACTCCCTGCCACCAATCAGAGCCAAGGGCTAATGGATGGGGCACCTCATAATCTGGACTACTGCGAGCTGACAATCCCTGCTCCCTGGCCCACAGAGATGGGTCTCCCCCGGGCCACTGCCCTGGGCCCCTCAGGGAGGCAGCACTCCATGGGTCAGCCATAATAAAGAGCCCTGGATTTGCTGCTGATCATGCATGGTGCAGCTTGATGCTGGCTGGCAACAGGGGTGGCAGGGTGGCAAGGGAGCTAGTCCTACCAGGCCACCATCTCCCACCCCATAGGGAGGTGCACAAATTTCCTGGGGGGGTCAGCAAACAGACCGCATTTCCTCCCCCACCAGCTTAGAAGCACATATGAGGAGCTAAAACCTGGTCTTGTCCCAGCTGCTGCAGACCTGCGGAGGGCATATTGCACTAGGCCTGTGTTGGCTCAGCACAGAGACAGTTGAGGGATTCAGGGAAGGGAACAGGAGGACAGCTGGAGGCACCACATGCAGCGGGACTCACCAGGACAGCGATGGCTTCAGGCAGGGGCCCGCTGGTCTTGAGGCATTCCTTGGCATCTTGCACTGAGTGTTCCCATTCCAGGCCCATTCCAGGTGAAAGTCCGATTTGGGTTTGGGGTCGTTTTGTCCTTGGGGTTGAGGATGAAGCTCCCTGTCACCTGGTTCTTCATCGCTGGTCAAGAGAGGCAGGGGAGAGTCACAGAGATTCCTACTTGTCTCCACTGGCGATCAGTGAATATACCACGTAAGGCCTTCACAGTGAGCCCCTTGGGGTTCCCTGACTATCTCCAGAGTCCTGTTTAGGCAGACTGCTAACACGCTGTCATACCAAACACACACACACACACTGCTCCCTGTCCCAAACCTTCACACACACACACACACACACCACTCCCTGACTCCACAGCCCTTCCCTTGCTCTGACCACAGCTATTGCTCAACACAATCCCACCCACCCCCACTCCAAGAAGCTTTAGTGGAGTGGACATAACAGGCTAGCAAAGCCTCTGTGACATGTCAAGGTGACATTGTAGCTCACCTACCAACAGCTGTGAGGATCTGAACACAGACGCTTGTGGGAGAACCTAACCACAACCTAACATATAAGGAGCTACCTGCTGTCCACTGCCAACTAGCGTCCTGCTCCCACCCATACCCATAGCTTTGTAATTAAGGTTTGGTTCACAGGTCATAGGGGCAGTGCCATGGGTTTTCAGCACCTCCCACCATCACTAGAAGACGCTCATTATCTCCAAAGGAAAGCCAGCCATTGCTTGTTTCAGTCATGCCTACATCCTCCCGCAGCCATGGGCCCCTCCTCCCTTCATGGAGCTAGTTTCTCCTCTCTGCCCAACTGGCCTTTGCCGTGCATTTTCACTGTTGGGACTGCCCACTTAGTGTCATCAGAGATAAAACACAGAAAACCACATGACTGCTCTTCATTCAAATTTGTGACTGGCTTGGAGACCAACTTTGCAATCTGTCTGCCCTTCTCAGTTGTGTAACTGCTATCTATCAAGGGTCGCTAACTCATGGTGACTCTGTCCATATATCACCTTAATGCAAAAATGGCCCTCCTCTGCCTGCACCTGTACTCCTCTGCACCAGGACCACCCTTTCTCCCACCAAGAAGTCGTCTGTTTTCTATCCCTTGAGTCTGGACAGGGCCATGTGACTTGGGCCAATGGGACCTTAGCAGACATATTGCAAGACACCTTAGAATCTTGGTCCTCTGCTCAAGAATCAAACTTGTGAGTTTCTCTTGCCCTCTCCTCCACAAGTCCAAGGGCAGAGCTGGGGCCCGGCCACACCTCCTCACCTCCTAGCACCCCTTCTAGCACTCACCAATGCATTGGGGTGGGGGGGCTTCTCCAACCCTTCGATCAGGATGTGCCTGCCACCCACCGGGATCTGCACTAGCTTGAGAGCTGCCGCGGCAAGGAAAACCCAAAAGAGCACTGAGTGCCCTAGGCTGTGGCTCCACCTCCCCTCCCCTGGAACCCAGAAAACCCCATCTGATCCTCACACTCTCCAGACCTCTGTGTACACATCTGTGACTGGGGAGGCAGCCTTCCCGACTAGGGTCCCAAATGAAGGAGCCCCTACAGCTTCAAGGGTCCCCGAAACCCCCAAGGGCCACTGCAGGTGTGGGAGCTATACTGTGGCTCACTTTCTAGACCTCACCCTTTCTCTCCTTTGCTCTTCTGTCTCTCCCCCTCCTTCCATGGCCTTCAGCCACCAGAGGCATTTAGCTGGGCAGGTCCATGAGGACCCCACATGGCTGTCCTGAGCCAGGGCCTGGAAACAAACCTTGCTCAGGGTCACCAAGCCTTCCCCACCTCAATGAAAGGCAAGGCCAAGCTGTCATGCTCCCCCAAAGAGAAACAGTTCATACGAAAGTGTGAAGGACTAATACCTGTTCTGTCCCAAAGTAAGTCTGGTCAGACTAGAGAAGGGGAGGCTTTCAAAATAGAGCTGCCACAGACTTAAAGAGAAAAAGGGTGAGAAAGCAGAAAGGGACTGTCCAGCCTTGGCCACAACTTCAGGCCTCTTTAACCCTTGACTCCCAGCCATGGCCCAAGACACAAAAAATGACTGAGTTCTTGGCATCACACACTGCCTGGCAGGAACATGCTTCTCAAGCAGCTGCAAGGCCTCACACTGGACAGCAGTGTGCCCGGAAGCTGGGGTGACCCTCATGTAGCTTCCAGCTCAGGAGCCCCAAGCGGCTTTGGAAGGCATCTCCTGGCTCCCAACCTGCACCAGGGTGCACATACCAGCCCCTGTGCCATCTCCACCCACCTGCTTGCTTGGAGGCCTTGCCCAGTGTTCCCTTCACAGTCTTGCAATGGGAGTTGTCACCACCACAGACTCCGCACTTATCATCTGTTTTCATGGACCCCACCTCCTTGTCACAGCCAACAGGCTAAGGTGAAGAAGAGAGTTCACCAGGAGAAGGCCCCTCTCAATTCACCAGCCCACCAGCCCCCAGGCTGGCAGCCTCTGGCTGCAGACCCCAGGCACACATCCCTGGGCTAGTGTAGATGCAATGTAGATCCCCTGTGTGCGGGAGATTGGTGGAGGGGTGTGGGTGAGGTGATGTTGATCTTCCCAGAGAGAAGGAGGGGCCTGCAGTGGGGGAGATACTCACCACACACTCGCCACGGGCACAGATGCTGTACAGGTGCCGGTAGCTGCAGCGAGTGCCATCATGCACCACCTGGTTCATGAACATCACGTCCCCCGTGTCCTCTGACTGGGAGATCAGCTCACACTTCTGGTCATCTGTGGGGAGAGAGGCTGTGCTGAGCCCCCAGCTAGCTCAAAGTGGGCTGGCTCTGGAGTGTCACTGGCACCAGGGCCAGCTGGGATCTCTGGAGGCGGTCTAGCTGTGGGGCTTAAAATTCTTGTTGAGCAAGGGCAGGCCTTTGGGACAGCAGTGAAGTGCAAGCCCTCCTCATCCCATGTCTGAATCCTAGCTCTACTTCCAATCCAGGCTTCCTGCCAATATAGACAGCTAAATGTGGTGCAAGTTCTTGGGTCCCTGCTACCCACACAGGAGATCCAGACTGGGTTCTGTGCTCCTGGCTTTGACCTGACCTAGCTCTGGCTATTGTGGCATGAACCAACAGATGCAACACTGGTCGATCTCTTTCTTCTCTTTGCTTTTCAAATAAAGCATCAATAAAAAATATTTTAAAAAACAAAATTTCTGCTGTCCAGTTCCAGATCAGCCCTGGGACCTTGGGCAAATTTATGTGGCCACTTGGAGCCTCAGTTCCCCACTTTTACCATACAAAATTAGAAAAATGGCACTTCCATTATTAAAACCAAGTGATGAAATGCTAACAATAGTAAGCTGACACTTTGTGAATGCTTACCACACACCAGGTATTTTTGAAACCTTTACAAACTTTGCTATACAGGTTTAAATACATTGCATGTATGAATTCATTTCACCATCTTAGTATCCCAAAGAGGTAGGCCGTTTTAGCATAAGAGAGGATAAAACAGAGGACCAGAGAGGTTAGGGAACTTTCTCAGGGCCACACAGTCACATGGTGAGAGGCTCTGGCATGATGCTAGCCCGAGCAAGGGCTGAAGTCCATGCTAACCTTCATAACACTTTCCCCATCAGGTGCATGTGAGCATCAGAGGCTGCATGACAGCTGGGCAAAATAGTCCAGTAGTTTGTATATGCATTTGTTTAGAAGAGGCCTCTCTGGGCTGTGGATGTCCTAAAAAGGCTCCAGACAATGCATAAGCACTTACTGCTTAGAAAAAGTGAGGTTGGGGGCTTGGCTAACTTCCTGGAATTTATCTCAAAGTCCTTGGAAAAGCCTCAAGTCCAGCTACCCATGGCTGTGCTATGGCTGCTGGTTGGGCTTCTGAATGGAGCTGGAAGTACACCCCACCCACAGTCGACACCTAAGGAACCTGCTTGGCTCCCAGGACAACCTGGCAATGTCTTGCCTCCAGCACTCACCCAAGTGCCTCCAAAAGTTACATGCACATGAGCCACATTGCACATGGCACGTGGGCCCAACCCTTTAGAATACAGTGACATCAGCACTGGGGCCTCAGGGGCCTCGGCAGCCATGGTGGAGGCATGGTGAGGAAGTACTGAGCTGCCCAGAGTGGGAGAAAAGGACAACCCTAGCACCAGCAGGATTCAGGTCCCTTCCAATGTAAAAAATGCAGGTATTTCAGACATAAGCTGGGGAGTCAGGTCCTTTGGACATCCCAGGCTTGGCGGAAGAAATGGGGGAAGCTGCTGACTTTGTGGTCTGCCCCTGAGTTGGGCAGGAGGCAAGAAGACTACACCCATAAGCCAAAGGACCCATCAGGGCTGCAGGCAGCTGGGCTTTGGGCTTTTCCCAAGACTTTCAGATTAATTCCAGGAAGTGGATGAAATCCCCAGCCTTGCATTTTCTAAGAAGCCTGGCCAGTATTTATATGTGGTCTGGAACTTCCTTTTTCGGACATCAGTGTTTTCTCGGGACATATGTCTGAAAGGCACTCAACTCCAACAGCTAGCATGCCTGTCAGCCTCCATTGCACCTATGAGGGGAGGAATTTGCCCCAAGATACTTTCTTTGCACCAGCCAGAAAACTGTTCTGTAGGTAGACATATCACAGGGGCCCTTGATGGGGCAGTGATCTCAGGGATCAGCTGATGGTAATCTCCCTTGTTACACCTCTACTGTCCCTGTGGCTTCCCTGTCAGGTTCAAGACTGAGAGCACACAGCGTTGGCAGACATCCAGAAATGTGAAGGGGGTGGGCAGCGAGGTCCACTCACTGTCTTCAGGCTCATAGGGGATCCAGCTGTGCTTGGTGTTCTTGTGGATGCAGTAGGAGTTGCGTTTGGCACACTGCTGGGCCTGGAAGTCTTCGTAGGGCCCTGGGCACTCCTCACTGTTGCAGATCTGGTACTCAAACATGGGCCCCAGGCACGAGTGGCCTTCATGGGCTGGACTGGGAAGGCACAGACAGAGCCAGTGAACTTGCTGGGTGAGAAAGCCGGTGAAGGCCAGATTTCCCACACAACCACAAGCAGCTCAACATCACAAGGGGGCTCTGCTAACTCCTAAGCTACAGAGTGACCCACAGTGCATCAGGAGATGAGGAGTTGCTAAGTTCAGAGCCCCATGGGTCCTGCTTCCTCTTTGACAGCCTCCAGGCACAGGTGCCATTGCAAGAAACAGACAGACAGACCAACCTGGGGCTCACTAATCCCCCGCAGCTGGCTGTAAACCTAACCACACTCATCTTTGCACATTCCCGCATTTCCTACACAGGGCTGGCATGTAACATGTGGTCCACAAATAACCCCAACACTCATAGTCAACCCCTGCCACTAATGTCACCATCACCCATTTGGTACAAGAAACTTGGATTTGAAATCTGAAGTGCTGACTTCCAAGCTCTGATCATGCAACTTCGGCCAAGCCCCTGCTTTAATTTCCATGGAAAAAAAGGATCACATTATAGACTTCCTATTGTGCCTGTGAAGAACACACAAAGATAGTTTAAAGCAATCTTCATTCTCTTTCCTTGAAGCCAAGAGGATTGGGTGCATAAGGGCCAGTACCTTGTTCATAGACGAGCAACCACATGGGCTTTAGGCACCCAAGGATTCGTTCTCCTAGTCAGGGACAATGCCAAATGTGTTGAATCAGTGCTAAAAACACACACAGTATCCGACTTCAGCCTCATAAATCAAGGGCTACAACTGCAAAGCCTAGTATGTGGTAGCTTCGCTTCAGGGTATAACTCTTGGCTGTGACTACATGGTGGTTTATCAGGGTGAGCACCAATGGGCCTTGCAGCACTCTGGCTCTTGTAGCCCCAACAGCTGGAAGTCACAGGGTCACCAGTCCCTTTGGGCTCCCATGTGTAAAAGTCAATACAGACCGCTTCAGCAGGGAGGGGGCTTCTCACCCTGGAGGTGAGAGAGAAGCTTAGGAGTGACCATCCCCGAGGATGCTGATCAGCACGGTCCTGCAGCACCCCTCAGACTGCCTGCTGTTGACAGACTTGGGTGAGACCCTCTTCCCCAGAGGGTCCGAGGACCAGCTGACTCACATAGCAGCCTCAGCCAGTCCCTATCTCTTAGGAGGCCATCCTTGGCAGGCTGCACCAGCTTGGGAGATAGCATGGGGAATTGTGGGGCTCAGAAGTTCCAGAACCATGGAGTAGGGGAGGGGGGTGAAAGGGAAGAAAAGGGATGCCTCCTCTGGAATGCCCCTGGGGAATTCAGGATCCATATTCCTTTAGAATTCATCCTCTCATCTGGGGGAAAATGCAGCACCCTGCCTCCACTGTGTCCTCAGGTCTCAGCACAAGGGTCCTCTGCCTTGCCCACCATAGCCAGGCACACTCACGGGGGGAGGGGGGTTGTCACAGCTCCGGCTACAGGATCGCACCCCACCCCCACAGAACCGTGAGTAGGACCCAAAGCTGGTCCAGGAACTCCAGCCTCCATCCTCACTGTACATCAGCTCCTGTGTCTTCTAGACACAGTAACCTTTGAAGTACCACTGTGTGGAAGGAAAAGGCATGAGGTCACCCCCAAGCCATGGCAGTAGGGGCCACTGCAGCAAAGCCTGCCACAGAGGCTGCTGCAGTGGGTACACTGTGCAGCCAGAGAGCACCACACCACGGGAGAGCCTGGAAAAGGGGATGGTATCAGCCTGAGCCTGGAATGATACCTCTACCAAGAGCACACTGCCCCATTTGGGGGGGCAGTGCCTTGGGGCTGGGCTCACAGCAGAAGATGCAATCATCTCTCTCATTTTCTGGAGTTTCCCCAGCACTGCCCCTGACTCTGACCTGACTCTAGCTCCAGACTAGCATGGGTCAGGGGTGAGGTGGGATGGAAGATGCTTGGTCACGACTCAGCAGGGTCAAAAAAGTTCCACCAATGACGCAAGGTCACCAAACAGTGACCAAGCATGAGACAGAAGCAGCTGTGACACCTGCCAGAAGGAGGTCAAACACCCACACATGCCTGAGGAGCAAACACACCAGGAAAGAGATAAAGGGGCAGTTGAGGGTTTGGGAAGAAAATATCTATGAAACAGCATGGCATAGGCAGGGTGGGAGGAAAAGCCTGGTATCTGCCCTGCATCTCCTCTCCCGGTGAGACCCCATTAAGGCTCTTAAGCTGTTTGAGCCCCTCCATTCATCTGTAAAGTATGTGTGAACGTCATGCTAACAGGCTGCCAGCCTTCAAGGCCAAGTGGAGAGAGTTCCCAGGAAGACCCCATGCATGTCCACTAGAATCCTGGCTGCCCTCCCCAGTGCCTCCCACCCCTCATCTTCATATTCACCTATAGTGGGAAGGAGGCAGGGGTCCCCAGAACTGCACCCCAGAAACTACAGTACCTTTCCTGGAGCACATTGGGTGCCATCCCGTGGGGGCCCCTTCTTGGTCTTGCAGAAGTGCAGGTTGTTGGGGTGGGAACACCACAGCTGCTTGCAGGGATCCAAGAGCATAAACTGTGTGGTGAGGGGACAGGATCACTAGGTGAGACTGGCTCAGTTCTACCCATCTGTCCATGGGGCCAAGGAGCAAGGAAGGGTGTGCTGTGTTTCAGGAGACGGGGTGCAGAAGGCAAGCAGAAGCTCACAAAGCCTCAGGCTCAACAACACCCAAACCACCAGAGACCTCTGGGGTCCTGCTGCCTCCCCAGAGAAGAGAGCCCACACACAGGACATATCTCTCACCCCCAACCTCTCCCTAGCTCTCCTTCCCTGCCCTCCAGAAGCCACTTTGTCATTGGACTGGCATCAGGATTTGAGGTTCCACCGAGGACTGGGCCCCATGCACATGGGAGCACTGCAGGGCCCCCAACAAGGCTCAGGCTCCCACCTCCTTGTGACCTGGACATGTTGGTGGCAGTGTTCCCCAGGCTGTCCAAGAATGCCTTGGTTTCCTCACCGTTCTCTCCCTTTACTCCCCACCAGCCTGCAGAAACAGTCTGAGAGCATGGACACCACAAGTGGGACTTTGTTGGTGCAGGCGCTCCAATGAGGCCTACAGGAGCCTCTCATTGTTCCCAGCAGGATAGGGTGGGGTGGAGGTGAAGCATGGAGCAGAAGACACTTGCCCCTGCCCCGAGACATCCTTTCCCTGGGCCTCCAGCAGATATCAGGTCCTCTCCTGGGCAGCTGGAGCTGACACTGAAGGGCTATATTCGCTCAGGTATGGAATTGGAATTGAGCCCCTTGAGAGAGGCCATGTTTTACATAGTACCATAGGTGAGGAGCTGGACTAGAATATTCTGCCAAAGTACCATGCCTGATCTGAGTCCAGGACTGAGTCATGGATAAGCTCCCAGGTGGCCAGCCCAGCCATAATCCCCTTACCATCTTCCCTAGGGCAAAATCACTCTGACGCAATTGTACATACCTGTTAGCACCCAGAAGGACTTCGCAGCACCCTGCTCACCCTGCACCCCCACACCGTGGCTAGCTCCAAGTCCACAAGCCCATCCCCAGTTCCAATTGCTGGCAGGCATCCTGTGACTGAACAGCCTGGTGGGCATGGCCAGATCAAGGCTAGTGGCATACTCACCTGGATGCACTTCTGGTAGCCAGTGCCAAAGTCGAGGTGGCACTGCTCATCCATTGAGTAGGTAATTCCAAGCAGTACCAGGGGTTCAGGCCAGGTGGGCTTGAAGGGCTTGTCAAGGAGGCAGGTGTAATAGCTGGCCAGCACTGACCAAGAAAGTGAGGCTGAGGGCAGGAAATCCCAAGGTTTCCCTGCCCAGGAGCTGGACCTCCAAATGAGGAGAGAAAGCTAACGAGAATCTGACCCCCCCAACCATATCTTTGGAGTTGTCTTCCTAACCTCACTTCTACCAGTGACTGTGTGTCAGGAAGGGCCCTACACACAGGAGAGGATGGGGGGGAACAGCCAGGATTGGGCATAGGTACTCAGCTGACAGCTGGTTGAGGTCTCCATTTTACCTATGATAGAGGGTGAACCTGAGGCCAGCATGAATACTGGAAAGTCCACTCACCAGGCAGAAAACTGGGCAGGCACCTTGGCCAGCTGCTGCAAAGGTTAGTGACTCCCTCTGCCTCCACCCAAGGCCACCCCAGAACCCACTCTCAGACCTTGAGTGCCAGACTGAAACACTTATCCTACATGTAACCCAACATGCCTGGAGATCTAGGAGATGACCGGCTAAGCCAGGAATTGAATGTGTGTGTGTGTGTGTGTGGCTGGAGCCAGGGCTGGGTGCAGAGAAGGGAAGTGAGCACCCTCCCTGGGCACCCTTTCCCAGCAGGCGTAGGGGAGAAGAGCAGAGACAGGGACACTGCAGCCTCAGGCATGAGGCTCCTAACCTTCAGCAAATGTGAATAGCACCCACAATGCTCGATGAAGGCACATTCCCAGGCCCTACTCCGGCAGATTCTAAGTCAGTACCTTAGGTGGGACTGGGATATCTGTGCTTTTACGAAGATTTCTATGCCAGTGATCACCTGCATACACTTTGAAATATGAGACCCATTCCCCTGGTGGTGCTTGGGGACAAAGGGGAAGAAGCATCAAACAGCTGGGTGGGGGAGGCAGGAGGGTGACATAGGAGAGATAATGCCTGAGCTCCAGCCTGCTGCAGTGGGACCAGTGGAAGCGGTGGAAGGAGGACTGCGCCAGTGGCACCATGATACTGCCCAAGCTGACGTTATCATCACAGGTGTTCATCTATCTGCCCATCATGCTGCAAGCCCAGCCTGGAAGGTGGCAGGTAGGGTAAAGGGAACGGAGGGAGCCTTGAGCCACATAGAAGCATGTGTGTGTGTGTTGTATCTGGGGTGCCTAGACACAAAGGTGCATGTTACTGTGTGCATGTGCCTGTTCAGATACAAGGGTGCATTTGTGTGTGCAATTTCTGGGCACTTGAATATGGATGTGGGCATTGTCTGTGTGTACAAAAACCATACCTGGGACTTGAATGTCTCGATCCTCTGGATAGCCAGGGCTGGCTGACTCATTTCCAGCATGAATGCAAAAACAAATAGCAAGCCTCCAAAACAGGCAGGGGCTGGGGCAGTTAAATACAGGTTTCAGGGTTTGCCCGTACACTGCCCCCTGCAGGCTCAATGGAGACAGCAGACATGCACTGCGGGCCCTTTCCATGTCCTGTGCCCCACAAAATTGTTGCTAGGTTTGCTCATTTGTCCATTCACATCGTGTCTTGCCCCCTCTTCCTGGGGAAAGACCATCCATTTCACACACACACACCCTGCCCGAAATAAGCACGGTACCTTGCATACCTGCAGGTCCAAACTTCTGCTGAGTGAGGAAGATCATGTGGTCAGGATGGCTGGGGTCCTGGCACTGCTGAGACTGAGCCCAGCGACATACCTGGTCCAGGCTACGGGCAGGATTCCCAAGCTCGATCAGGCTCAGGGACTAGGCCGGGCCACAAGAACAGGGACAGCAGAGAAGCTGGGTCAGAGTCAGAGTCCAGGATGCAGTACACACGGAGGGAAGGGCCAAGGCCAGAGGACCATGCCAGGGTCCCTCCTCCCTCATGCCACGTCATGCGTCACAGGCAACTTCAAGTACATTTCCCACATACTTGAATTTCACCATCATGGAGGAAGGATCTGTTGTTACTCCCATCTTGGGAGAAACAAATGAGTGAGCTGAGATGGCAGAGCCCCAGGGCCGGCAGGCTCAAGCACAAGAGCACATGTTTCAGCACTGCCCCTCCTGAAGCTCCAGTCATTCATGTTCTTCAAGGACATGAGGCTATCACGCCCTCAAAATTCCAAGTAACAACAACTAGGAGGGACCATGGCCTCAGGGTCATAATCCTGCAGACACTGTGGCCTTCACACTGGTCCCTCCACCATAGCCAAGGAAGAGTGGGGTACACACCTGGTAATAGCCAACCATGATCAAGCAGACAATGACAAGGTTCAGATGGGGCCCCAGGGAGTCATTGTGGTAGATCTCATCCACCTGCAAGAGGAGCAGAGGGCTCAGATTGAGAGCCAGCTACATGTAGGCAGGTGCTGCGACTAGCACCTACCACACGGTTTCCTTCTCAGACAGGTAGTCCTATCCCAGCTGCGCAGAAGGCAAGACAGACTTCAGAGAGGCCCAAGACTCCCCTAAGGACACACAGCTAACAAGCAACACAGCTGGGGTTCAATCAGATCCTGGGTGGTAGCTCATGCCCAGCCTCAGCACTTCCCCTGAAGCTGCGATTTTGGGGAGTCCATTTTTAGGGTCACTAGTCTAAGGCTCACCTTTACACATTTCCCACGAGCATCCTTCAAAAACGTCACCTGATTTGGGAAGCCTGTTTGATCTAACACCCTTGTGCCTTTCCACATGTCACTGCACTATTGTCAGTCCAGGTCCAGGGAGGCAGCATTGGTCACCTCTCTGGGGCAAAGAGCTCAGTGGGTGTGGACCAGCAGCTTCTGCATGGCCGGGGAGCCAGTAGGAAATGCCCCACTCCAGGCCTCCAGCAGTGCCAGAAACTCCATTTCAACTGAATGCTGGATGAGTCTTCAGGCCAGTCAAGCCTGAGGAGCACTGCTTCTAGTAGCTCCTTTCCCTGGGGCCAGGAGCTTGTGCACAGAGCCTCACACAGTTCATAGAGACCTCAAGCTGCCCCAGCCCTCTGCACATCCACTTGGAGGCCAGGGAGCTGCTCTCCGCCAGGGAGGTCACAGGCTGCTGCACTGCTCCACGGTGCACTGCAGCTTGTTTCCCCCTGCCCACCCACTCCAGCTTGTTTTAAATAACCCCCTACACCCTAAGTATCAAATATGTCACTGTAAAACAAAATTGAAAAATACCCCAAAAAGGAACAAAATTAGTCCCCTACACTAGGCGTCAGTTTTATAATTCCCACAACAATCACACTCCCTGCTGTGTGTGTGTGTGTGTGTGTGTGTGTCCGTGTGTCCCATTCTACAAAACCACGTTCCCACTGGAGACACACTGTTCTGATTCTGCCCATTCTGTGGCACACAATTTTGTGTGATGTTCAAGATTTATCAGAAAGAAAGAGTTATTAGGGGACGGGGATAGATAGAAAGATCTGGTTTGGGCCTAGCATGGTAGCCTAGTGGCTAAAGTCCTTGCCTTGATTGCACCAGGATCCCATATGGGCACTGGTTCTAATCCCGGCAGTCCTGCTTCCCATTCAGCTCCCTGCTTGTGGCCTGGGAAAGCAAGCAAGGACAGCCGAAAGCCTTGGGACCCTTCACCTGTGTGGGAGACCCAAAAGAATCTCCGGCTCCTGGTTTTGGATTGGCTCAGCTCCAGCTGTCATGGCCAATTGTGGAGTGAGTCAGTAGACAGAAGATCTTTCTGCATTTCCTTCTCTCTGTAAATCTGACTTTCCAATAAAAAAATAAATAAATCTTGAAAGAAAAAAGGAAAAAGAAAAAAGATGTGGTTTACTCAAAATGACCACACAACAGCCAGGGTTAAGCTAGGAACCTGGAACTCCACCAGGAATTCCCACAAGTGGCAAGTAACTGGGCCATCCTGTGACATTTACAGCAGGGAGTGC
Source organism: Ochotona curzoniae (assembly GCF_017591425.1). NCBI lineage: Eukaryota > Metazoa > Chordata > Mammalia > Lagomorpha > Ochotonidae > Ochotona > Ochotona curzoniae. Next base: position 21,084 of record NW_024466045.1, read on the forward strand.
ATTAGCTCCATAACCATTGCGCTGAACGGGAAGGGAAGCAGAGCAGCCAGGACTCAAACCAGTGCTCATATGGGATGCCAGTGCCGCAGGCAGTGGCTTAACCCTGCTGTGTTACAGCTCTTAAGTGTCCCATCTAGCACCCACATATGAGATGCTGTCACTTGTGCACCTGGTGCCCTAGTTGCACCTTGAGACACTAAGGAAAAAGTAATTTGCTCAAGAAGGGAAATGCAACCTGCTCTGGGAGCCCTTGCTAGGACTCAACCATGGATAAGCAGCTGTGGGGAATCCTGGGTTCAAACCCCATCTCTGCTTCTTATAAGCACAGAGGGTGCCTTGGGGCACAGCAGGGAACCCCTTGGGCCCTCTGACAATAAGCCTGGCACTGGTGTGTGCAAATGGCCAGGAGCTGTGAGCTAGCCCCACAGAGCACAGGGTGCTCAGGCACTGTTAGTGGCCAGTCAGCACAGCAAGCAGAGTGGAACCTGCCTGGCCCCTGGCCACCACCGTGCAGGGAGCTGGCAGAGAGCCTCATGCAGGGGCCTGTTCTCCCCATGCCTTCCAGTTACCATTTCTTTTCTACTTCTAAGCAAAGCAACTGACCAGCAACCCACAAAGGGACTGCTGACAACCCAACAGGAAGCAGCAGAGCTCCACAGCATACATGTGTGAGTGTTCCTTGGGGAGGGAGGGTCAACAGGGTACTGAACATCTGTTCTCATGCTCACATAGCCCTCGGGGGCCAGCCAAGCACTGAGCTAGGCTGTGGGGACACAGTCTCATGGTCAGCGGAAGCTGCAAGCACCACGGAACCCCAGCTCCAGCCCACCCGTCTCAGGGCCCAGGGCTGGCAGCGGCCCCAGTACATGAACATGTAGGCTGTGCAGCAGCCAGTGGCAGACTTTCAGGCACCCGTGGCAGCATCCAGCTGTGAAGATCACAGCCCAGCTCCCTGCTGTAGGTAAGCAGTTCCCAACCCAACACCCCTGCATACACAAAAGGAATGATGAAAAGGCTAACAGGGTAGGATTTCCTTCCTGTCTTCCTCCTGCCATCTCCAGTGGGAGCCAAAACATTATGGGAGCAGAGCACTCCAGGGTGCAGCAACCACGTCCTTCTAACCCACTCACTCCAGATTATTCCTGGAAGGGACTGATGACAAGGGGCGGGGCCTGTCAGCCACACACAAACTCCCTAGTGCGACTCCCACTGTGGCATCTTTGGCACTTGCTGATGCATCTGTGATAGCACGGCTCTTAAACTGCTGGCCTCCTCAGTTCACCAATGCCACAACATGCCTTTCTTCCATGTAGGGGTGTGGTCAGTGTGGACCTCTCTGACGTGCTCTATGAGCAAACCAAGGCAAGACATGCTCTACACAGGCACGTTGTCTGTGCATCACGCACCCACCGAGAAGCCGGCAGTCATCACAAGCCAGAAGGCAGGAAGGCGCTAGGCACTGTTTGGGGCACTGAGTGCTTCTGCAGGGCCTCTGGGTAACTTTCTCAGGAGAACACTGTCCTCCACATGTCTATCTCACAGAGTGGACCATATATATAGTAACTCCAAAACAGCCGTCCCCACTATTCATCCCAGGTCCCCATCCATCCACCCCACCACCAGCAGGTCCAATCCACTCATTAGGTTGCCCCAGCAGCTGCCACCTGCAACTAGACATACAGTGGAACTGTGGCTCTCAGCAGTAGGGAGAACCAGAGATCAACTGTCCAATGAAACTGGGTGGGGCCCCCAGAGGCCCTTGTACTCCCAACACTGAGCAAACAGAGGACCAATTCCCCAGAAAGGACCACGGAGCAGGGGGAAGTAGCCTGGTGACCAAGGGCATCAGGGGTGCTAGCTCCACAGCACAGACTCCACCTGCCATGGCCTAGGGCATACAGAAAAGGGAGACTTGGGGGAGGGTAAGAGGGACCTGGAGCTGTCACTCCTGAGGGGATGGCATGATTCCTGGGTGAAGCCCTACAGGAGGAGGAGAAGCGCAGAGGACAGTGCCAGGGAAGAAGCAGGCAGGAGCCATGT